>NC_057803.1:153781663-153963078 GCF_018294505.1 Triticum aestivum | reverse complement strand
GGCGGCGGCGGCGGCGGCTGCGGCTTGGGGCGGCGGGGCAGGCGCGGTGGGGTGGCGGTTTGGGTGGCGGGGTGGCGGCTTTTAAAGGGGGCGGGGCAGCGGCTTGCTTGGGCGAGGGGGTGCCCGGGGAGGAGTCCGAGCCGGACTCTCCTCGGCGATGTCTTCTCTTGTCATAGTCTTCAATGTGAATATATTCACATACCACCTTTGTCTTCAATGTCTTCATACATTTTTAGGGGTCATCTCCGCTAGGTAAACCGAATCAATGAGGGACTACTACCTGTGTTATCCTGCAATTCTCACAAACACATTAGTCCCTCAACTAGGCTTGTCGTCAATACTCCAAAACCAACTAGGGGTGGCACTAGATGCACTTACACTAGCACCGGATTAGCCAGCCACTCAGGGTGAAAGACCTCCACGATAAACCCTGCGGCCAACAGCCGAGCTACCTCCTCACCAATAGCCTTACGCCTTTCTTCGTTGAAGCGGCGGAGAAACTACCAGACTGGTTTAAACTTAGGATCTATATTGAGTGTTTGCTCAGCGAGTTCCCTCGGTACACCTGGCATGTCAGAAGGCTTCCATGCAAAGATGTCCCGGTTCTCATGGATGAACTCGATGAGCGTGCTTTCCTATTTGGGATCCAGGTTAGCGCTGATGCTGAACTGCTTGGATGAATCGCTAGGAACAAAATCAACCATCTTAGTCTGTGTAGCCGATTTAAACTTGAACGCCGGATCATGCTCCGTAGTTGGTTTTTTCAAAGAAGTCATGTCTGCTGGATCAACATTGTCCTTATAAAACTTCAGCTCCTCTGTGGCACAAACTGACTCAGCATAAGCCGCATCACCCTCTTCACATTCCACAGCAATCTTCCTGCTCCCACGTACTATGATGGTCCCCTTATGACCCGGCATCTTAAGCTGCAGATAAACATTACACGGCCTCACCATGAACTTGACATAAGCCGGTCGCCCGAACAGGGCATGATATGGACTCTTGATTTTCACCACCTCAAAAGTCAACATCTCTGACCTCGAATCATGATCACATCCAAAAGCCACCTCTAGGGCTATCTTGCCAACTGGATACGCCGATTAACCAGGCACCTCACCATGAAAAATGGTGTTCAACGGTTTAAGACTCTTATCTGTTAGTCCCATATGGCGGAAGGTATCATAGTAAAGGATATTGATATTGCTTCCCCCATCCATAAGCACCTTGGTGAACTTATACCCCCCAACTTGAGGTGCCACCACTAACGCCAGATGACCCGGATTATCAACACGGGGTGGGTGATCCTCTCACATTCCAAAGCAATCTTCCTGCTCCCATGTACTGTGATGGTCCCCTTATGACCCGGCATCTTAAGCTGTAGGTAAACATAACACGGCCTCGCCATGAACTTGGCATAAGCCGGTCGTCCGAACAGAGCATGATACAGACTCTTGATTTTCACCACCTCAAAAGTCAACGTTTCTGACCTTGAATCATGATCATCTCAAAAAGCCACCTCTAGGGCTATCTTGCCCACTGGATACGCCGATTTACCAGGCACCACACCATGAAAAATGGTGTTCGATGGTTTAAGACTCTTATCTGCCAGTCCCATACGGCGGAAGGTATCATAGTAAAGGATATTGATACTGCTTCCCCCATCCAGAAGCACCTTGGTGAACTTATACCCCCCACCTTGAGGTGCCACCACTAAGGCCAGATGACCCGGATTATCAACCCGGGGTGGGTGATCCTCTTGACTCCATAAAATGGGTTGCTCAGACCAGCGCAGATACTGAGGCACCGCCAGTTCAATAGAGTTCACGGCCCTTTTTATGAAGCTTCTGATGGCATTTACAGAAGCTAGTGGTGAAGACGTGATACCGCCCACTATTCAACTGCTTCAGATTACTCTGATAACCCGATTGTTGCTGCTATTGATTCCCCTGATGGTTAGAGCCTCCCTGATTACGCTGATTGCCTTGATTACCATGTCCAGTTTGATTGCCCTGGAACCCTGAACCGGAGCTGTTACCTCCATAACCCGGCCCATGAAATCCACCTCCTGAACCGCCGGGCGGGCCATTGTCATATTGAAATAGATTGGAATTTTTGAACTCCCGCATAATAAAGCAATCCTTCCAAAGATGCGAAAGTAGCCTCTCCTTCGATCCGTGTTTTGGGTAAGGCTGATTTAGCAGGCGTTCAAGATTGGGACCTGACCCTCCACCCCGTTGGTGCGGTTTACCCTTGCGACACTGACCGTTATCATGGGCATTGGTGTTAGCCACAAAGTCCAAGCTATTGACTGACTTGCGCTTACCATTGTTCCCATGAGTTGCCGGATTATGCTGCTGCCCCTTAGCATTGTCGTTCTTTTTCCCCTTCCCCGGCTTGTCATCCTCAGACTCAGGGTCTTTGGAACTATCTGAATCGGCATATTTCACCAAAGTCGCCATAAGGGTTGACATATCATTGCAGTGATGTTTGAGCCTTCCCAACTTCAGTTTAATGGCATAAATCGGCAATTGCCTTCCAACGTCAAAACTGCTGTATCCGCGTTGATGCGGTCTGACGAATGCAGAATAGGTGAGACTCGCTTCACCCAATGGGTTGTACACTCCCCATCCTCTTGAACGCAAGCGGCCAGGTCCACAATTGACATAGGCTTCTTACATGTATCCTTAAAATTCTGGATAAACCGATTTCTTAACTCGGCCCATGACCCGACGGAGTTAGCCAGTAAGCTCTTTAACCAAGTACGAGTTGTCCCCTCCAACATCATGGTGAAGTACTTAACAGACACTGCTTCATCCACATCCAACATCTCCATCGCCATCTCATAACTCTCAATCCATGACTCAGGGGGTAAATCGGCAGTGTAATTGGGCACCTTACGCGGGCCTTTAAAATCCTTTCGCACATTACGCAAAGCGAGGGTGAGACACGGCACCCCTAAAGAACTGAAGACCACACCTGGCTGCACTGAAGCGGTAGGACGAACCGGAGTAAGCTGACAAGCCGCATGCTTTGCTGCTAACTCCGCTTCTCGACGTGCATGACCATGATCCACCACATCCTGCGCATTAGCACCACCACTCGCCGGGTTATACCCTTGCGGCGAGTTACGGTGACGTGCAATGCTTGACACAGCCGGCTCATCAATGTGCCTGCTGTAGCTCCGACTTGGACGGGGGGTGGAGTGAATCCTCTCGTGACTATGTGAATAAGCCTGCTACTGGGTTAAAGCTGTCTGAAGGAGCTCTCTGGCCCGTCGTGTCTCAATCGCCACCGGTGACTCGCCGTCGATTGGGAGAGCTGCCAATCGTGAAGCGGCGACTACTATGTTATCCAACGGGTTGGAGTAATACCCCGGGGGCGTCGGAACGTGCTGTGACAAAATGTTTGTTCTCACGAGGCGGGTCCATCATGCGCGGCTGAATCGGCGCTCCTGTTACCGGTGCCTCCGCCCGGTTTATCATTGGCTGGTTACTGGTTCCCACTCCTGGCGTGTTGAAGAGGTTTCTTGGCTCATAACTCGGCGGGAGGTGCGACCGGTATCTCCTCCTCATGAAATCATCCGAGGCACTCTGATCCAGCCTAAGCTGGTAGGCCTGAGCTTCTAACTCGCCCCGTTCTGTTGCCATCCTGGCGTTCTCTGCTGCCAGGTCCGCTTTAGCTTGAGTTATCTGATCTTTCACCTTTGCAATCTCCGCGTTGTGCTGATCTTGGTTTGCTGCATCCACCTCTTCTGCCACAATGTTGCTAAAGCGTCGAACAAATCAGACAAAACCTGAGCCGTAGGCGGCGCAGAGCCCCCTGCCCCTGCCAGCATTGCTGTTGCTGAACCGGAGATCATTGCCGCAGCTGTAGAAGAGTGTTGTGCTGGCTGTGTACCGGCCATGAAGACTGCGACTCGGTTTGGCAGATCAAGGGGGTCCGGAATACTGTTGCCATCGGAACCTCCACTAATCCGGCCATACTGTAACTGGTATAGCGACTCGGTCTCTCCGACTGAAGACTCGTCATCGGAGCAGACAACAGTTTCGCCACCAAATACCGATCCATCCGCATATTCCGCTCCGTGGATGACACCTATGAAGACATGCTCTACGGCAGGTTGAACCGGGGTAGAGCTTGCACGCTGAGCCGTCTTGATGGTGTTGGTGTACATGTCCGGCTCAGGGCCCGGTTTGCCGATCTTGCCGATGAAGACGTGAATTCCACCAAAGGGGACCCGGTACCCGTATTCAATTGAACCGGCCTCGGGACGCCATCCTGCGTCGTCGATGTAGAGCTTGCCGCGACGACTCTTAGTCATCCGGCCCACAGCGTATCCCTTGAGTCCTTCGAAGCTGCCCTTTAAGAACTCGAAAGCATCGTGCGATAGCCCCACGGTGGGAGCCAACTGTCATGGTTTTGTCACGGTAGATGTCCTCGTGAAAGGACTTAGTCGTGGAGCCATCGCTACGGGTTAGCTTAAAGGGGTTAAACCGGACAAGGGACACGAGAGTTTTATACTAGTTCGGGCCCTTACGATGAAGGTAAAAGCCTACGTCTAGTTGTGATGGAATTGCTGGGGTTTCGATAACCAGGGAGCGAATCCGCTTTGCCTGGCTCTCGAGTTGTTGTTGTTGTGTGTTGCATTGTCCCTAAACTGCCGCCGGGTCGTGTAACATCCCAAATTTTCAATTTGGAATGTTATACATTAGATCATCATTGCATATCATATTTTGTTTTTGCTTTTGATTTGATCCTAGAAATTTCTACGCAACTCAAGGACCCACGGAGAGAGTTGGGAAATTCTTTATTTTCACATTTGAGTTTTCTCAAATTTTGAGAATAGGATCATTTGATTTTTATTATTTTATCATCAATTATTTCTATTACAAAAATATTAGAGAGGGAATAAAATGACTTTCCCAAAATAAAGAAATATTGAGGATTTAATAATAAAATCAAATAAGATTTTAATTCGGAGTTTTTCGTTATTTTATTTGAATTTAGGAAAAACGTGCGTTTTTCAAAACTGCATTTAGGCCCCAAATAAATGTTCACCTTGTGCGGCTTGATTTTAGAAGCCTGGCAAAATTTATTTCGGGATTTTTGGAGTCCGTTTAGTATTTCTTTTTATTTTTGTTCTGCGCGTAATTATTTTAAAAAAACAAACCGACCTACGGGCCATGTCCGACTGGGACTCCGGCCCGCTAGGCTTAATAAGCCGGGGGGTGGGGGGGAGCCCAGCCGAAGCCAGCCCGCCCGCGCCCCCAAAACCCTAGCCGTCGCCTACCGCCGCCGCCCGCCATCGCCGGAGCCGCCGCGCCGCCGCCTCGCCGACTCGCCGCCCGAGGTCGCCTCGAAATCCGCACCGTTATTATTATTTTTATTTTTTTCAAAAAAACCGTTCGGTTTTTCCGTCGGTTTTTCGTCATTTTTTTAGTTTCGGTTTTTTTAAATAGATCAGTTTTTCCGATTTATTTAATTAGTTAGCGTTCGTCCATTCATTCGTTCTAGCGAACGTTCGTCGTTTTTCTTTTTCTCAAATTAAATCTGCGATTTTTCTGATCGCAATTTCTGATCCGATTTTCGTTGTAGTATAACTTTTCGCTCATTTATCGGAATCAAGCGATTCAAGCGCCTGGAGTTTCGTCTCGAAACCCTCTATTCGTTTAACCAACTTAAACAAGTTTTTGCTGCTGTAAAATTTGACCTAGATCCAGATTAGTAGAACAAAGTTGTTTTCTTTCACCGTTTGACTTTCGTTGCTTCGTTCGATTTGATTCTTTTTGCCAACCGGAGTTCTTAAGTTGAACCTTCCGGTTAGATATCTTATTCGAGTTTTACCCATGCATTAGATGAGTACTTATTGTGTGCTTGTTTGTCTGTGATAGAATACCCGGAGTGCGCCGCCTGTTACTTCGAATCGCTAGGTTTCCCGGATCATCAGCAAGGCAAGTAACACTTTGATCATACCTTTCCTACTACCCAGTTTTATTGCATTAGATCAATCCTCACACATTGCATGATTAGGATCTAATTAAATTGTGGGTTTGGGGAGTAGTTGAGGTAGAACCTATTACCTGTTTATTATCAAACCTTTGGGAGTTACTTCTACGTTTGCTTATTGTGCCATGCTATGCTAGTAGACGTGGATTGGGTGAGTGATATCCATGACAGATGTGAGTATTGTTAATTAATGGTTTTATCTAAGGTGGCAACTTAAACACACATCTGGGTGGATTGAGGTACCCGGGTATTCCAGGATTGCCTGTTTCTTTTTGGAC
Source organism: Triticum aestivum (assembly GCF_018294505.1). NCBI lineage: Eukaryota > Viridiplantae > Streptophyta > Magnoliopsida > Poales > Poaceae > Triticum > Triticum aestivum. Next base: position 153,956,794 of record NC_057803.1, on the reverse strand, counting down.
CGCCACCTAGGCTCAAAGGTATCATGAGATTATTCATACTAGAAACTTCCGTGTGCAGCCACAAGCCATTATGGGCTCTGGCATAGTTGATTAAGTCGTGCGAACTCTTACAGGATAGACTAGAAGATGTAGGGGAAAGTAGGTGCAACGGTCTATCCATCGTAAGGTGCTAGCGCTTCTGAAAGACTAGCTCTCGGTCATCCGTCTTCTCAAACACCATGTAGTGCGAGAAACCAAACGGAGGCGATCGAGTCTTGTGGGGAAAAGTGCGCAAACCTCTGCAGAGTGTATAAACTAATCATGGTTAGCCGTGTCCCTGGTTATGGACATCTTGAGTATCTAGTACCTGGATTATCATGTGAATCTCAACATGTTACTCTAAATTAATTTTGTTGGGTTTTGTTTAATGATGATGCTTAATTGGGATTGAGAATGCTGTCAACCATTCTCAATGTTTAACAACTACCATGATAGTTAAATAAATTTATTCCTTTGCAGTAGGGAAAAATTGGCTTTACACAAAACTGTAACCATAAAGCTTTCCACCAGCCAAATATGCATATAGTATAGCTGTTTCATTCGATTATTCTCCATGTGTTACTTTGCCAGCATATTCCATGTGCTGACCCGTTTTGGGCTGCAACGTTAATGTTGCAGACTTCTCAGACGACGATTAAGGAGTTTTTAGGTCGTGGTTCTATACTCAGTGATGCCGTTGGAGTTGATGGACTCACTTATCTTCCAAGCCTTCCGTTGTTATCGTTATTAGATGGCCTTAAGCCATATTTATTGTAATAAGTTCTCTATTGAGACACTCGTTGTAATAAGTGTGTGATTGCTACTCTATTATAAATCCTCCGAGTACTGTGTGGTGTCAGCATTACTGATCCAGAGATGACACCGGAGCACAGAGATCAGACTATTTGAGGTCTGGTCGCTACAGAGATGGTATCAGAGCACACCCTGACTGTAGGACACGACCACTAAGCTAAAGACCTAGATCACTATTCACTCTCTTCTCTTCTGACCTCTCATCTTTTCTACTCTTTAGGATGGCGGATGCAAAGAACAAGTTCACGCAACCGGATGACGATACACCCTTTGGACGTCACTTGAAGGAAGTCACTAGATACCTGAACATAGGAGTACCAAGCTTCACCGGAACCTACAACGCCACTTTACCTGAAGAAGAGCGCTGGATGATTCAAGTTCAAGTTCCAGGAAGGACGTTCATGCCAGTCACTAAGCCCATAGAGTTTTCTTTTGATGCACCAACTTGGAGTCTAGGAAAGAGCATGGCAGCTCACATCGCCATGGGATGCATTGGAGAAGTCTACCGCAATGATCTCAAGGATACTATCTACCAGATTTGTGGGCGCCGAGATGAGCACTGGGGGATGATCAGCACCAGAAAGGATAGATCCATTGCAGCTTTTATCCAGGAATTAAACCAGCACATTCGATGACAGGAGAACCAAATGTGCACCGACATGATAGATCTGAAAAAGGTTAAGACAAGAATTAAGGAACTGGAGGAAGAACTCAAGGCTACACATGAAGATTATGAAGAAGAAATTGAAGTATTAGTGGATAAGAATGCCGACCTAACAATGAATATCGGAATATTTATGGGAGGCCCTACACCAGCAGATGAAGATGAAGAACCCAAGGAGATTCGCCCGGAAGACTACATCATCATCGACGACACCGACTCGGACCCAGATGATAGTGATGATGACTATGTTGATGAAGCAGGAGCAGATATCATGGAGTCTGCAACTGAAGAGTATTTCTAGTAGACCACCTCATCAGTAGTAGTAGTCCACCATGTAAATATAGTAGTCCGAGCACTTTTGCGATAATTAGATCAATTGTATGCCCTTGTTTGATTGAATGAAGTGAATTTTTTGCTTTGCCTCATGTGCATATGGGTAGTGTTTTCTCTTTAGACCCCCTCTATTCTTAACTCTCATCTTTTCTAAACCCTTAGATGCCTCCGAGACGTGACCCCGGATTTACTTTTCCACCAGAGCTCACCCAGTTGATCCAGCAGCAGAACACATTGATGCAGTTGCTAGTCCAGAATCAGAATCAGGGGAACAACAAAAACAACCCACCACCACCACCACCTGTTGATCACTTAGCCCGTTTTCTTAGGCTGAATCCGCCGGTGTTTTCCAGTAGCACTGAGCCGATAGTGGCAGACGATTGGCTCCGCAAGACAGCTAGAGAGTTGACCACAGTAGGATGCACAGATGCAGAGAAGGTGAAGTTTGTCGCACATCAGCTTGAAGGACCCGCAGCATCATGGTGGGAGAATTTCATAGCCACTTTCCCTGTCGACACTGTCACATGGGACCAGTTTCAGCAGGCCTTTCGTACTGCCCATGTTTCAGCAGGAGCTATGGCCATGAAGAAGCGTGAGTTTCGCAACTTGCGCCAGGGAGGACGGACAGTTGGCCAGTATGTGGAGGACTTTAGTAAGTTAGCACGTTATGCCCCAGATGACGTTGCTACGGATGCAGCCAAGCAGGAGAAGTTTTTGGAAGGACTGAACGATGAGTTGAGCATGCAGTTGATGGTAGCAACCTTCAACAACTACCAGGAGTTGGTAGATCGTGCTCTTATGATTGAAGGCAAGCAATAGCAAATTGTGAATCGCAAGAGGAAGTATGGACAAGGGAAGTACACTTCAGGAGCTCAGCAGAAGCCACGTTTTACCCCTAGACCGGGAGGACATTTTCAGCATACCCATGGAGGAGGTAGCTCGCACAATCATAATGGCACCAAAAATGGTAATGGGAATGGAGGAAGCAACGGCCAGAATCGCACCAACCCATCAACCCCAGCCAAGAAGGACCTGAGCCAAGTCACTTGCTTTAAGTGTTAGAAGACCGAACATTATGACAATGAATGTCCTGAAGGCCAAAATGGCAATGGAAGTTCTGGGAAGAAGCCGAACCCTTTCAACAGGGGACAGGTGAACCACGTTAACGTGGAGGAGGATGAAGAGCAGCCAGATGCCGTAATCGGTAAGTTTTTGGTTAAGTCATTTACTGCACTCGTTCTTTTTGATACTGGTGCATCGCATTCATACATATCAAGGGGATTGGTGGATAAGTATAACTTGCCCACTAAGGTTCTTAGAACACCTATGCTAGTAAGCTCACTAGGAGCGGAGTATATGGCTAGTCAAGGATGTTTTCAAGTGCCATTGAGTATAGGCAGGCATGTATTTCCCTCGGATTTGATCATTTTGGAATCACAAGGATTGGATGTAATTCTGGGTATGGATTGGCTGTCGATGTATGGAGGAAACATCGATTGCGCCAGTAAGTCAAGTTTGCTTACCACCCCAGAAGGGAGAAGGATCAAGTATGTATCCCGGCATGTGCCAAAAGGGACTCAAGTAAATTGTTTAACATGAGTTGTACAAGAGGAAGTACCAGTGGTAAGGGATTTCCCTGAAGTATTTCCAGAAGAGTTGCCAGGCATGCCACCGGATAGAGATATTGAGTTTTTGATTGAGCTATTGCCAGGCACATGGCCAATATCAAAGAGACCATACAGGATGCCTGCAAAGGATTTGGTGGAAATTAAGAAGCAGATTAAGGAGTTACTGGATAAAGGATATACTCGCCCAAGTTTGTCGCATTGGGGATCGCCAGTACTTCTAGTGGATTAGAAGGATGGATCGTTAAGGATGGTTGTAGATTATCGAGGATTGAATGAAGTAACGATCAAGAACAAGTACCCACTACTAATGATCAATGATCTGTTTAATCGATTGCAAGGAGCTAAGGTATTTTCCAAGATCGATCTGCAATCAGGATACCACCAGTTGAAGATTCGAGAACAGGATATTCCTAAGACAGCTTTTACCACCAGGTATGGGCTGTACGAGTATTCCGTTATGTCATTTGGTCTGACTAACGCACCTGCTTATTTTATGAACATGATGAACAAAGTGTTTATGGAGTTCTTGGATAAGTTCGTCGTGGTGTTCATTGATGATATCCTGGTTTACTCGAAGAATGAAGAAGAGCATAAGGAACATTTGCGATTGGTACTTGAGAAGCTCAGAGAACATTAGTTGTATGCCAAGTTCAGCAAATGTGAGTTTTGGTTGAAGGAAGTAGGATTCCTCGGACACGTTATATCCGGAGAAGGAATATCAGTTGATCCCACTAAAGTTGATACCGTGACCAAGTGGGAAGCACCAACCATAGTTGGAGAGATACATAGTTTTCTTGGACTTGCAGGATACTACCGGAGATTCAATTAGAATTTCTCCAAGATTGCAAAGCCTGTGACGGAGTTATTAAAGAAGGATACCAAGTTCAAATGGACTGAGGAGTGTGAGGCTAGTTTCCAGGAGTTGAAGAAACGCTTGGTTACTTCACTAGTGTTGATTTTGCCAGATCAGACCAAGGACTATGAGGTGTATTGCGACGCTTCACGTCGAGGACTTGGAGGAGTGCTTATGCAGGAAGGGAGAGTTGTTTCATATGCCTCAAGACAGCTTAAGCCTCATGAGTTGAATTATGCTACGCATGATTTGGAGTTAGCAGTCGTAGTGCATGCATTGAAAACATGGAGACATTGCGAGGTGTACACGGATCATAAGAGTTTGAAATACATTTTCACACAGAAGGAGTTAAACCTCAGACAAAGGAGATGGTTGGAGATCATCAAGGATTATGATATGAAATTGCATTATCACCCCTGAAAGGCTAATGTAGTAGCTGACGCATTAAGCCATAAGAGCCACGTCAACACCCTAATGATGGGAGAAATACCAAGGGAGTTAGCAGAAAATCTTCCTGAACTATGTTTGGAAATAGTTCCTAGAGGCTATGTAGCAGCATTGGAAATTCAATCAACTTTGATGGATAGAATCAGAGAAGCTCAGAAGACTGACAAGGAGATTGCCTCTATAAAGGAGAAAGTAAGCGAAGGAAAGGCTAAAGGATTTCGTGAGGATGAGCACGACACCCTATGGTTTGAAGACCGTGTTTATGTGCCCAATGACCCGGAAATTAGGAAGCTAATTCTGCAAGAGGCACACGATTCACCATATTTGATTCACCCTAGAAATACCAAGATGTATTTGGATTTGAAGGATATTTTCTGGTGGACCGGAATGAAGAAAGATATTGCGGAGTAAGTAGCAGTTTGTGATGTATTTCAGAGAGTAAAGGCAGAGCATCAGAAGCCAGCAGGATTGTTACAACCATTGCCGATACCCGAATAGAAGTGGGATAAGTTAGGCATGGATTTTATCACGGGATTACCCAGGACTCGTTCAGGCTATGACTCGATTTGGGTTGTAGTTGATCGATTGACGAAAGTAGCTCATTTCATCCCGGTAAAGACCACTTACACCAGTGCTAAGTTGGCAAAGATATACATGACCAGGATCGTATGTTTGCATGGAGTTCCGAGGAGTATCGTATCAGATAGAGGAACCCAGTTTACCTCAAAGTTCTGGAAGCAGTTGCACGAAACTTTGGGTACCAGGCTAGAATTCAGTACATCTTTTCATCCACAGACAGATGGACAAACCGAGAGAGTCAATCAGATTTTGGAGGATATGCTGAGAGCCTGTGCGCTAGATTACGGATCTAGTTGGGACGACAATTTTCCATATGCAGAGTTCTCTTACAACAACAGTTACCAAACCAGTTTAAAGATGGCCCCTTTCGAAGCCTTGTACGGAAGGAGGTGCAGGACACCGTTGTCATGGGACGAAGTTGGAGACCGCCAGTTGTTTGGGCCTGATTTGATTAAAGAGTCTGAACAGAAGGTGAAATTGATTTGCGATAGGCTCAAGATAGCCCAGTCCAGGCAGAAGAGTTATGCAGATTCTAAACGCAAGGAGACTGTTTACGAAGTTGGAAATAGAGCTTATCTTCGAGTATCTCCACTTTGGGGAACAAAGCGTTTTGGTGTTAAGGGAAAGTTAGCGCCATGATTTGTAGGACCATACCGACTATTGAAACGTATGGGAGAAGTGGCCTACAAGTTGGAATTGCCCGAAGGATTGTCAGGAGTTCATGATGTGTTCCACGTTTCTCAATTGAAGAAGTGCCACGCGGAGATGGCTGACATACCCTTGAGAGACACAGTGCCATTGGAATCAATTCAGTTGGATAACGATTTGACCTACAAGGAGAAACCAATTAAGATTCTCGAGTTTGCCAGCCGAGTCACTCGTAGCAAGGTTATCAAGTTTTGCAAAGTTCAGTGGAGCCACCACACGGAGGATGAAGCCACCTGGGAGCGAGAGGAAGATTTGCTCAAGGATCACCCTCACCTATTTTCTAGCCAACCCGAATCTCGAGGGCGAGATTCATCTTAAGGGGGGTAGGTTTGTAACATCCCAAATTTTCAATTTGGAATGTTATACATTAGATCATCATTGCATATCATATTTTATTTTTGCTTTTGATTTGATCCTAGAAATTTCTACGCAACTCAAGGACCCACGGAGAGTTGGGAAATTCTTTATTTTCATATTTGAGTTTTCTCAAATTTTGAGAATAGGATCATTTGATTTTTATTATTTTATCATCAATTATTTATATTACAAAAAATATGAGAGAGGGAATAAAATGACTTTCCCAAAATAAAGAAATATTAAGGATTTAATAATAAAATCAAATAAGATTTTATTTCGGAGTTTTTGGTTATTTTATTTGAATTTAGGAAAAATGTGCATTTTTCAAAATTGCATTTAGGCCCCAAATAAATGTTCACCCTGTGCGACTTCATTTTAGAAGCCCGGGAAAATTTATTTTGGGATTTTTGGAGTCCGTTTAGTATTTCTTTTTATTTTCTTTTGCATGTAATTATTAAAAAAAACGAACCGACCTACGGGCCGTGTCCGACCGGGACTCCGGCCCGCTAGGCTTTATAAGCCGGGGGGTGGAGCCCAGCCGAAGCCAGCCCGCCCGCGCCCTCGAAACCCTAGCCGCCGCCTGCCGTCGCTGGAGCTGCCGGCCCCCGCCTCGCCGACTGGCCGCCCGAGGTCGCCTCGAAATCCGCGCTGTTTTTTTATTTTTTTTCAAAAAATCGTTCGGTTTTTCCGTCGGTTTTTCATCTTTTTTTAGTTTCAGTTTTTTAAATAGATCGGGTTTTCCGATTTATTTAATTAGCGAGCGTTCGTCCGTTCGTTCGTTCTAGCGAACGTTCATCGTTTTTCTTTTTCTCGGATTAAATCTGCGATTTTTCTGATCGCGATTTGTGATCCGATTTTCGTTTTAGTATAACTTTTCGTTCGTTTATCGGAATCAGGCGATTCAAGCGCCTGGAGTGTCGTCTCGAAACCCTCTATCCGTTTAACCAACTTAAACAAGTTTTTGCTACTGTAAAATTTGACCTAGATCCAGATTAGTAGAACGAAGTTGTTTTCTTTCACCGTTTGACTGTCGTTGCTTCGTTCGATTTGATTCTTTTTGCCAACCGGAGTTCTTAAGTTGAACCTTCTGGTTAGATGTCTTATTCAAGTTTTACCCGTGCATTAGATGAGTACTTATTGTGTGCTTGTTTGTCTGTGATAGAATACCCGGAGTGCGCCGCCTATTACTTCGAATCGCTAGGTTTCCCGGATCATCAGCAAGGCAAGTAACACTTTGATCATACCTTTTCTACTACCCAGTTTTATTGCATTAGATCAATCCTCACACATTGCATGATTAGGATCTAATTAAATTGTGGGTTTGGGGAGTAGTTGAGGTAGAACCTATTACCTGTTTATTATCAAACCTTTGGGAGTTACTTCTACGTTTGCTTATTGTGCCATGCTATGCTAGTAGACGTGGATTGGGTGAGTGATATCCATGACAGATGTGAGTATTGTTAATTAATGGTTTTATCTAAGGTGGCAACTTAAACACACATCTGGGTGGATTGAGGTACCCGAATATTCCAGGATTGCCTGTTTCTTTTTGGACCGCCACCCAGGCTCAAAGGGATCCTGAGATTATTCATACTAGAAACTTCCGTGTGCAGCCACAAGCCATTATGGGCTCTGGCATAGTTGATTAAGTCGTGCAAACTCTTACAGGATAGACTAGAAGATGTAGGGGAAAGTAGGTGTAACGGTCTATCCATCGTAAGGTGCTAGCGCTTCTGAAAGACTAGGTCTCGGTCATCCGTCTTCTCAAACACCATGTAGTGCGAGAAACCAAACGGAGGCGATCGAGTCTTGTGGGGAAAAGTGCGCAAACCTCTGCAGAGTGTATAAACTAATCATGGTTAGCCGTGTCCCCGGTTATGGACATCTTGAGTATCTAGTACCTGGATTATCATGTGAATCTCAACATGTTACTCTAAATTAATTTTGTTGGGTTTTGTTTAATGATGATGCTTAATTGGGATTGAGAATGCTGTCAACCATTCTCAATGTTTAACAACTACCATGATAGTTAAATAAATTTATTCCTTTGCAGTAGGGAAAAATTGGCTTTATGCAAAACTGTAACCATAGAGCTTTCCACCAGCCAAATATGCATATAGTATAGCTGTTTCATTCCATTATTCTCTATGTGTTACTTTGCCAGCATATTCCATGTGCTGACCCGTTTTGGGCTGCAACGTTAATGTTGCAAACTTCTCAGACGACGATTAAGGAGTTTTTAGGTCGTGGTTCTATACTCAGTGATGCCGTTGGAGCTGATGGACTCACTTATCTTCCAAGCCTTTCGCTGTTATCGTTATTAGATGGCCTTAAGCCATATTTATTGTAATAAGTTCTCTATTGAGACACTCGTTGTAATAAGTGTGTGATTGCTACTCTATTATAAATCCTCCGAGTACTGTGTGGTGTCAGCATTACTGATCCAGGGATGACACCGGAGCACAGAGATCAGACTGTTTGAGGTCTGGTCGCTACAGGTCGTCCCTTTATATAGACAGGTTGACACGCGTCGGTTTACAGAGTCCCGAGGCCGGATCGTTAACGTGTCCAACTCGGTCTCTATCCTTCCTATCTTACAATGCAAGTTACATGAGAAAGTCGGTGTACATCTACAGGCCTTAACCCGCCTTTGGGCATTGGGCCTTCGTAAAGTGCCACCATCCTCACGTCTTCATGGGCTTCTAATCTTCATAGAGTTAACCCGACTACTCCTGGCCAGTTTACGTCCAGTAGTAATATCCCCAACACCATGTTTATTATGTTTTTTGAATTTTCCATGCAATAAAAAAGTGGTAAAAAATAAAAGTGCTCAGAATGACCTTAAGTTTTAGCATGATTTTTGAGAATTTCTGGCACAAATAATATCACGAGGGGGTGCCCCTGGTGCCCACAAGGTACCATGGCGCACCAGCTACCCCAGGTGTGCGCTGGTGGGTGGTGGGCCCCATGTGGCCCCTCTCACTCATCCCTTCAGCCCAAGTCATCACCTACCTCCAGAAAAAATCACTCCTGCTCTCTCTCTCTCTCTCTCTCTCTCGTGTTCTTGCTCTCAAACCCATGGATTTTGATCTCTTTGCTCAAAGCTCCATTTTTGAAACTGTTTTGGGGGATTACTACTTGGTATGTGACTCCTCCATTGGTCCAATTAGTTTTTTTCTAGTGGTTTAATTTTTGAGTAATTAGCCACTCTTGGTGCCGCTGTAGATGGGTTTGCATGTTGAATTCCTAGAGTTCTAAGTAGTTTGAATGCTTAATATAGCCTCTAGGCACCCATATGAGTAGTTGCTATCAATCTTGTGAAGTTTTGTTGACAAAAAAATTGTGGCCAAAATTTTCAGAATTTTATTCATATGAAAATTGAGTATCTTCCTAAAGTTTTCTTCCAAAAAGAATGCAAAGGGAGTCATTGGGGAATCATCATATAATGACCTCAACAGCCCAAGAACGGTGGAGGTGCGGCCGTGCGAATGGCCACATAATGCCTTTATGGACGAGGCCGGGTTCCATCAAGAGTTTGCCCAGTTCATTGCAAATGTCGGGTTGACTAACTTCCTCGCAGATGAGTGTGACCAACACCACCTCCTCACGAACCCCTTTCTGCAAAAAATATATTTTCTAAATAGGCATGAACCTCCTGAGGTGTGGTTTAATTTATATTCTAAAACCCATCAGCTACCGCTCACTGAATTTTGTGACATATGTTTGATTCCCTCTAACGGGGAATTAAGAGAGCCTAGACTAGCAGAGTTTAAGGACTTCCTCCTCACTTTGACAGTGGGTGAGGAAAGAGGCGTGTAGAAAGCCACCACCACTAGTTTGCAGTTTCCTTTTGTGCACTACTATGCTTTATTCAATGCGAAGTGTTTAACTGCTAGGGAGAAGGCCGGTGCAGTTACCACTCCCGACCTCACCATTTTATGCTGTGCACTACACAATGATCACTCCTTTAGCCTAGGGGATATTGTTGCACATCATCTGCATCTCAGCAGAACTAAGTGCAAAATTCATGGTGGTATTTATGCTGCTCACTTAGAGAGTCACTTTAATGTTCATATACACCAACTTGACTATTGGTTGCCCCGAATTTATCTAGATCACCAGGCGATGGTGGATCACCAGTTTACTAATGCTGATGATTCTTTTAACAACATTCGCTATAACTTAGTAATCAGTGAGGATACCCGTGATATTATCCCGTTGCCTGCACCTACTTTGTCTGATTCTATTGCCAGCAACGGATACAGGGTCATGCCAGAGGACATCATTACCTACCTGAATGACCAGGTAGCGGTAGAGTAGGAGCCCCAAGAGTGGGATGCTCCGGTGCCGCCGATGCATCACTTTCAGATGGGACCGGATGGCTACTACAGGTGGTGATTACCAAGCTAGGCCAAAAGCCTAAGCTTGGGGGAGTACGTATTTCCACCGACATTATATTCATATTCACACATTTCATTCCAGTTGTCGTTGTTCATACTTTTTCATTGTATTATCCATATTAGATTTATTTTCTTGCTTTCTTGTGTGTTTGAAAAACTTTGAGAAAAATCCAAAAACTTTTCTTTCTAGTTTAATTTAGTTGTAGTATTAAAAGAAAACCCAAAAAGATTTCTCATTTATTATTTTGTTGTTTGGGAGCTCTCCCGTGTAAATAGTTTTTCTCATTTTTATTTTTCCTTCTTTTGGTTTCTTTCAAGAAAAACTAAAAACTCCAAAAATATTTCAGTGTGTCTCTGAAATTATTTTCCTTTTCTTTTGGTGAGTCGTACCAAGGAGAAGACCACGATGAAAATGTTGAGGGGCACTCATATGCATTATTGTTGATCTAACAGAGAGCCCATATTATTTTGTCTTCTCATCTAAATAAAATGTTACATATTCCAGCTTAGTCCATGTCACTCTTGCACTATTATTATTTTCATATCATTCAGTAGTACAAGTGAAAGGAAATAATGATGATATTTGATGAAGTGACCATGGCGGGGAAAAGCGGGTATGCACTCAACTTGTTTTTGTTTTTGTAAATATGTTTAACTCAGTATCCATGATTCAACATATTATGATCAAACAAGTTTGCAATGACAATTAGAGATTATAGTTGCTCATGCCATGCTTAGTAGCTAGGAGTGGATAATGATTTATCTTGAGTGTCAACATGCATTAAAATGATTGTGATGTAGTATGATGATATGGTATCCTCCTATGAATGTTTCAAGTTGCTTGACTTGGCACATGTTCATGCATGTATTTGAATCAAAACCAACATAGCCTTCACGATATTTATGTTCTTGGTGTTTATATCCTACTCATGCTAGTATTCAATGTTGATTATTCATAAAGCATGTTCATGACCGTTTTCGCTCACTAGCTGGTTGCTTCTCAACCTATTTGCTAGCCTTCACCTATACTGAGCAAGAATACTGCTTGTGCATCAAAATCCCTAAACCAGAGTTATTCCAGATGAGTCCACTATATCTACCTATATGCGGTATTACCCTACCGTTCCAAGTAAATTTGCATGTGCCACCTCTAAAATTTCAAATGAACATTTGTTTTGTGTGCCTTGATCGCTCGTGGAGCGAAAAGGGGTAGTGAGTATCTTCCATGCTAAGCGGGCTATTCTCACGATGAGTGTTTATTCACTCGTCCTTGCACGAGAGTGGTCAGTAATAGGGACGCCCAGTACTGAAATGAAAAATTGCAAATAATTAAACAAAACTCCCCCGGGACTGTTGTTGGTATGGATGACACTCGTGGATTCGGCTAGCCATGGCTTGTGTTTGTTGGTGGAGGGGGAGTAAACCTTTACTTTTACCGCTTGGGAACCACCGCTAATATGTTTAGCATGGAAGATATTGATAACTCTTGGTTGTGACGTTGACAGGAAGGGTGCGCCTCCCAAAATTATATTTATCTCTCATTTAAGTCTTGAGCTCTGTCACCTCTGCAAATCCCTGCTTCCCTTCATGAAGGGGCTATCAATTTACTTTTATGTTATTTTACTTTTATGTTGAGTCATCACCTTCTCAAACAAGCACCAGACCTGAGAGCACTATTGTCATCCTCATGCATTGTGCATAGTTAGTATTGAATACATCATGACCCTATCTCTTCTACCATGAATTACAATGTTCAGTTGCTACTTGAACTTTGGAGGTGCTCTGCATTTATGTTTTCGGTCTTAGAAAGGGCTAGCGAGACACCACAATTGTCATATTATATCATGATTGTTTTGACAAAGTGTTGGCATTTGAAATATGTTATTATTGCTCGCTAGTTGATTATGCCATTGATATGAGCTAATATAATTTCTAAGAGTTATTGCTTGCATGGTTAGTCATGATCTTTGGTGAAAACCTGGGTGCTATTTAAGCATATATATGTAAACAAGAACAAAAGAGTTCATGAAAGTTTTTCTTTGTCACTTTCAGTTTGTCAACTGAATTGCTTGAGGACAAGCAATGGGTTAAGCTTGGGGGAGTTGATACATCTCCATCGTATCTACTTTTCCTAATGCTTTTGCTCTTGTTTTGGACTCTAATTTGCATGATTTGAATGAAACTAACCCGGACTGGCATTTTTCTTTAGCAGAAGTACCATGGTGTTTTTTGTGCAGAAATAAAAGTTCTCGGATTTGGGCGAAACTTTTGGAGAATTATTTTGCAATAAATAAAAAATATTGGAACCAAGACCCACTTGAGGGGGGGGGGGGCTGGCTACCCACAAGATACCAAGGTGCGCCACCGCCCTTTGGCGTGCCCTGGTGGGTGGTGAGGCCCACTACAAAAAACCCACTTCCGTGATGATACGTGCTTTTCACAGTAGGTCATGTTCTCTATCATGCATGTACATCCGTGATGATTTATGACAGAATCAAGATAGTCATATCTGTGCTGTCCTAGAAGTGTTCCATGACATTACCAAAATTATCATCACAGAAGTGTCCACTTCCATGACGATAAATCACGCGTCATAGAAGTGCTTTCGTCAAGAGTAACCGACACGTGGCATCCACCATAACAGGTCGCTGTTAAGCTATCGGTTTTTGGTTTGGATCGGATAAGCCGTTAACAGCCCGGACCAATGGGGATTTTCCACGTGTAAAATTCTCATTCGCCGGCACATCCACGTGTCGGCCCAGCGTTCAGAGTTGTCATCCAGCGAATGGATGGGACGCGCCTATGATATGTCGACACGTGTCTCAGCCCAACAGTGGCCCACTTAGGTTAAAAGGCTGAACATATCAAAATAAGCAGGCCGACCCATTAGCGGCCTACTTGAGTCAGGCCCATTCACAAGCACGACCCATACAAGTTACATAGAATCGGCCCATCAAAGGCCCATTCTATATTTGACAATTTCCAGCCCATCATCAGTATTGGCCTCTTACCGGCCTGCTACATCTTTGGGCCCAATTACGGCCCAACCTTCTTTCGGCCTGTTAGCAGCCCATCGCCAGTTCCAGCCCGTTAACGGCCCGAAATGTCTTTCGGCCTTTTCTCGGCCCATTCTGTAGTTGGGACAACTTTAGCCCGTTGTGACTTTAGGCCTGTCCTCGGCCCATTCGGTAAATGGGCCAATTCCTAGCCCATTTTGTCTTTTGGCCTGTTAACGGCCCACACAATAGCTGGGCCTTTGACTGTGCAACCTAATTTTGGGTCCATTAGGGGCCCACATTCCGCAGGGCAAAATTTTAGCCTGACGCGACTTTCGGCTTGTTAAAATCCTAATTTGCAAATTGGGCCTCCTCTGGTCCATAACACTTTCGGCCTCTTACTAACCCGTAAAGTAAAAGGGCCGAGACAAAATTGACATTTATTTTGGCCTAATAGAGGCCCGCAGGCCATTTCCATTTATACAGCCCTATCGTGCTTTCGGCATGTTAACAACCTGCTAAGAGCCGTTGTTACGGTGGGCCACATCATTTGGGATCCACTAAATATTATTTTGACCAGCCCAATTAAGGCTCACTTTGACTACACATGTTTGTTCATTCATATGGCGCCCAAGAAATATTTGGGCGTGTTGGCCCCCGTTTCAACGATATAGCATATTCCAAGAATTATCCTACTCTATAATATCGCCTCTAAAAAACATAAATTATACAATAAAGAGACTAAGGCATAGAAACATAGAGTAATCCTACACTATACAATAAAGAAATTACAGCTGATTATACCCACTGGGCATTATAGTTCGGGACCATTGATAATAAAGCATACACAAACAGCAAATTACATACACTGGGCAAATAAAGCTCATAGATCATGGACACACATCAACAGAACTTACCATTTGAACTATAATTTCTTCAAAAAAACAAGATTGGCCAGATTCAGATAGCACAAATTTCAGTCTACAAAATCTCCAATTCCTTCGTGGTTACCTCAGTGTCTCGTTTCATTTTTTACTCCTGCATCTAATACCTGCAAGTCCAGTCTCAACTTGTTGATTGCATGTTGAGAATCATGTACACATTCTCTTGCCACCTATAGTTGATGCTCGAGAACATCAGCACATTCCAATTCCAATCCATAATCATTTGGTAACGGCCATGTCGCACTGCTCGCAGATCTTTGTGTTGATGTCACTTCATCCTGAAATGTTTCTGTAAGTACACATGAGTAGGGCAAAAATATAGTTACAATAGTGAAGCGAGCAAGACAACCTATTTTGTACATGGCAAAACAGGACTACCAATAATATTACACATCATGAAACATAAGCAGGTGATATTTAAATAATTATAAAAATGGTAGTCTGTGCAACCCGCATACAGAAATCTCTCTTAGCTCACCATAGGAGCATGATGTTGGGGCCAAATCCAAAACACAGACATGTTACAAATTTAGACAACATGTTGCATATAAGTAAGCAAGCAGTTGGCCATTCTGTAGCTCAATTAAAGTCTTGGGGAGCATAATGAACAACAAAGTGATTCATACAAACCTACTACAACAAGCAAAACTATGCAATCATTAGCCTAGTATAAACTAGATTGTGAGCCTCATGCAGTAATAGTTGGTTAATAGACTTCAAAGCTTCAGGCACACTTCGCCAAAGTAATTAAATGGTAAGGCCTTTAATTATGTCGACTAATTGGTATACAAGTACCCAACATCAGACATCATTGTTTGGGCATCTCATTAACTGAGGACAAATAAAGCAATTGAAAAGAGCAATTTAACTATGCTTGAAACAAACAAGCAATTGAACTGTTGAGTTGGCAGCATGCATACATGCACGCCTCAATAACATCCATGGCCTAGCTACATTTACTATATAAAGCAACAAGTAATGTGATATTGTTTGCTCCCTATGAAGTATCTCGACTAGTATGTAATCAATATCCTAGTAATGATAGGGAGGCTAATGATGTGAATATGAGTTTGGTTGTGACATTTATCACATCGACAACTCTATGATGGCAGGAAGAAGTTTCACACTGTACACTACTATAAGATGTTTTAGATATTTAAAAGTAGACTACATCCGTAATGACTGAACAGACACATTAAAATGTGTTTACATACATCTGATTTACAATAAAGTTAGAACATCATATAGTAGTGAGTGGAGGGGTTTTTAATCAATGGCCCAATGACTGGGTTACAAGTGAAGAACCCTACGCAAGCACAATGTCAGACAAATGGGATGTCATGGTAATTATAATACAGTGTGACTTGCCTTAACTGGTTGAATAGGCTCAGCGCTGGTCCTCCTTCTCTTGCAAGGCTCCTTCCTAACATCTTGTACTTGGAAATCCTCAATCTTATCTTCATTGCACCCCCTCTGCAAGGTGACACAAACTAGTTACTGGTCTCCTTGGAAGATAAATATGCATACTTTCTAGTCTGTGAACAACACAAAAGGATGATATTATAACAAAACAACACCACATAATGAAACATGCCACATCTCTTGCACACAATGAAATGGGCATTTATTATGTGTGCACTATGTAAAAACTAGACATACCTTCGAACTGGATCTCCAGGTACTCTTGGAGAGCCTACTTTAGTGTACATCCAAACCTTTATGTCACCTATGAGTTATACAAGCCCCCACTATAGCAGTCCTTAGTGTTTAAATTGTTAACAATCTCTGTTTGGTCAAGAACAACAAGTAATCAAAGCAAACAGTCCTAGTATGGCTGGCTGACACAAACAAGCAATTGAACAGATGTGTGAGCAAATCTTACATATCAAGAAAAGAAGCATAGAAGGAGGCTTAAAGACCATCACTTGACTGTCCAGATTTAAGGGGCATTTAAACATCATGTGCAACATATGAACTAACATAAACATTGCATATTCCAGATTCTATAATGAAATGCACACGTATTAGGTTATGCCATGTATGATGATGCCTAAATGTACACTATAGCAGTCAGGAGTGATTCATCATTGCACACACAATTGAATTGCAGGTTAAGGGTCAGTTCTATTCCGCCATTTCAAAGCTTGTTATCAAAATAAGCCATAAAAGATGTAAAGAAGTCATTTTTGAGTTATGGGCTTGGGCTTAACTTATTTCGCTTTGGAGGGGGGGGGGTGTTTCAGGTAGAAGCTCGCTAAAAATTGAAGGGAAGGGGAATAGTGAAATGACTCTGTTGTCTGCCTATATTACACTCGAAATGCCACTGCTCACGCCCGCGTCACACCCGACCCTCAAGTAAAAACAAACACGCAAGTGTTCATTGCCCTGTCCGCTTGCATCTCTTCTCCCATTTCCCTCTACCTCGATCCCCTGCCTCCAGCGCTAGGGTTCCTCCAGCGACCGTCACCACTGGTCCCATCTGGCCTGGTCCTCGATGATGCTCTGTCCAGCTAGGCTACATGGTCGATGGGTAGGGCTAAATCTCCTCGGCTGCTCCTCCCTCTGGCGCCACCCATCATTCTCATGGTGTCCAGCAGCTGCTCCGCCGTGGTCCGTCCAATGCACTACTCCGGCGGGCACTGCACAACTACGGTCGATGCCACACTGCAGCAGAAGGCACCTCGTTCCCCCTCCCCTCCTCTGAGGCCGTGGCCTTGAGGTGCTGTTGAAGGATGAGCTCATCCAACAAGGTGAGGATCTCCTTTATTTTTTTCCCAAATTTTCATTCTGATCCGCTACGCGATGAATTGCTATGAGTTGCTTCTGTTGCTGCTGCTGCTATATGATGCATTGCTATGAGCTACTCCTGCTGCTGCTATATGATGAATTGCTATGAGCTTCTGCTGCTATATGATGAATTGCTATGAGCTGCTATTGCTATATGATGAGTTGCTATAAACTGCTCCTGCTGCTTCTATATGATGAATTGCTATGAGCTGCTCCTGCTACCGCTATATGATGAATTTCTATGAGCTGCTCCTGCTGTTGCTATGTGATGAATTGCTGCTAGTATATGATGAATTGCACACTGCTGCTGCTGTATGATGAGTGGCTATGAGCTGCAGCTGCTATATGATGCTTTCAGGTGGTGCTGCTATATGATAATAACCAGCTAATTGGACCATTGAATTTTGATAAATAACTGTTCTTCATTTAAATTTAGGTCATGCATTCTTCATTTAAATTAGGTAATGGAATCTCTATGGAAGACATTAACCAAAGTATATTGTGCCAAGTAGATGGTATTTGTTGGATTCAGGGCTCCGCAAAACCCAAGAAAGGTTCGAACTCTGGGGTGCCTGTGAAGAACTCAACCTCTCCAGCCAGGCAGTTCGTCGCCCCCATGGCCTAGCTCGATGAACAAGAAAGGAAAGGGACACAACAGTTTACCCAGGTTCGGGCCACCTTGTGGTGTAAGACCCTACTCCTACTTTGGGGTGGATTGGCCTCGCGAGGGGCTGAGGATGAACTAGTATAGAGAAAGAACAACTTCACGAGGTCGGTTCTTGTGTTGGTCTGAGCTAGTGAGGGTTCCGGTTTTTCGATCCCCTCCTACGGTGGTGGCTAGGCTATATTTATAGTGGCTTCGGTCCTCTTCCTCCAAAACGAAGGAGGGAAGGGATCCCACAACAGCCAAGTTTGAAGGGGGACAAGAAGTGCATCCTATCCTGACGAAAGGTGGTCTTTGCCTGCAAAGCTTCTGCTCCTGACGCCATGATGGGCTCGGTGATGACATCCGTCCTGCTGCCGTGGCAGTCTTGGTCTTGTACCACGGGAATGGAAACCTTTGGCTAATTCCTCGGGACTCCGCGCCTGCGCTTGCCTCCTGAGCACCAAAGAGGAAACCTGCTGCTCTGCGCCTACTGGCACCCGCCTGGCCTTGGTCATCATGGCTTACTAATATGTCTCCAACATATCTACTTCTCCTAACGCTTTTCCCCTTGTTTTGGACTCTAGTTTGCATGATTTGAATCAAACTAACACCGGACTGACGCTGTTTTCAGCAGAACTACCATGGTGTTGTTTTTGTGCAGAAATAAAAGTTCTCGGAATGGAAAGAAACTTTGCGAGTATTTTTTATATCAATAAAGAGAATTTCTGGAGCCAAGATCCACCGGAGGAGGGAACCTGGGTGGGAACAACCCACCATGGCACGCCCCCCTCTTGGCGTGCCCAGGTGGGTTGTCCCCACCTGGTGGCCCCGCAGACCCTAAAACTGATGCTATAAAATCCTATTTTTCTAGAAAAAAATCAGGGAGAAAGAATTATCGTGATCCACGAGACGGAGCCATCTTCACCTCCTGTTTTTCATCGGGAGGTCAGATCTTGAGTCCGTTTGGGGCTCTGGAGAGGGGGGGTCTTCATTCTTCATCATCACCAACCCTTCTCCATCGCCAATTCCATGATGCTCCCTATGGGGAGTGAGTAATTCCTTTGTAGGCTTGCTGGTCGGTGAGGAGTTGGATGAGATTCATCATGTAATCTAGTTAGTTTTGTTAGGGCTTGATCCCTAGTATCCACTATGTTCTAAGATTGATGTTGCTATGACTTTGTGCCATGCTTAATGCTTGTCACTTTGGGCCCAGGTGCCATGATTTCAGATCTGAACCGTTTATGTTATCACCATTATATCCATGTCGTAGATCCGATCTTGCAAGTTACGTGTTATGATCCGGCAACCCCGGAGTGACAATAGTCGGGACCACTCCCGGTGATGACCGTACTTTGAGGAGTTCATGTATTCACCGTGTGCTAATGCTTTGTTTTGATCTACATTAAAAGGAGGCCTTAATATCCCTTAGTTTACAATTGGAGCCCGCTGCCACGGGAGGGTAGGACAAAAGATGTCATGCAAGTTCTTTCCATAAGCATGTATGACTATTTACTGAATACATGCCTACATTATATTTATGAACCGGATCTAGTGCCGTATCGCCCTAGGTTTTGACTGTCACATGATGAATATCATCCAACAAATTACCGATCTAATGCCTACAAATTTATCTTATATTGTTCTTGCTAAGTTACTGCTGCTATCGTTACTGGTGCAGTTGCTACAAAACTATTGCTATTACTGTTACCGTTACCATTGCTGCTGTCACTACTATCAAAACTATCATATTACTTTGCTACTGATCATGTTGCTACAGATAATTAATCTCCAAGTGTGGTTGAATTTACAACTCAGCTGCTAATACCTTCAAATATTCTTTGGCTCCCCTTGTGTTGAATTTATAAATTTGGGTTGAATACTCTACCCTCGAAAACGGTTGCGATCCCCTATAGTTGTGGGTTATCAAGACCTTTTTGTGGTGCCGTTGCTGGGGACCATAGCTATATTTGTTAAGTCACTTGGGATTATTATCAATTTATCACTATGAAGAATCTTAAGGATGCTAAAACCAAGATTTATCCCTCTAAGACGAGGGGAGCTAAGGAACTACCATCTAGTTCTGCTTTAGATTCACCTTCTGTTATAAGTAAACTTGCAACACCACTGATACGTCTCCGTCGTATCTACTTTTCCAAACACTTTTGCCCTTGTTTTGGACTCTAACTTGCATGATTTGAATGGAACTAACCCAGACTAACGCTATTTTCAGCAGAATTGCCATGGTGTTATTTTTGTGCAGAAATAGAAGTTCTCGGAATGACCTGAAAATCAACAGAGAATTATTTTGGAATATATAAAAAATACTGGAAGGAAGATCCATGTCAGGGGGGCCTGCACCTGTCCACGAGGGTGGGGGTGCACCCTACCCCCCTGGGCGCGCCCCCTACCTCGTGGGCCCCCTGACGCTCCACCGACCTCAACCTTGACTCCATATATTCACTTTCGGGGAGAAAAAACCAGAGAGAAGGATTCATCGCGTTTTATGATACGGAGCCGCCGCCAGCCCTAAACTCTCTCGGGAGGGCTGATCTGGAGTCCATTCGGGGCTCCGGAGAGGGGAATCCGTCGCTATTGTCATCATCAACCATCCTCCATCACCAATTTCATGATGCTCACCGCCGTGCATGAGTAATTCCATCGTAGGCTTGCTGGACGGTCATGGGTTGGATGAGATTTATCATGTAATCGAGTTAGTTTTGTTAGGGTTTGATCCCTCGTATCCAGTATGTTCTGAGATTGATGTTGCTATGACTTTGCTATGCTTAATGCTTGTCACTAGGGCCTGACTGCCATGATTTCAGATCTGAACCTATTATGTTTTCATCAACATATGAGAGTTCTTGATCCTATCTTGCAAGTCTATAGTCACCTATTATGTGTTATGATCCGTTAACCCCGAAGTGACAATAATCGGGATACTTATCGGTGATGACCGTAGTTTGAGGAGTTCATGTATTCACTATGTGTTAATGCTTTTGTTCCGGTACTCTATTAAAAGGAGGCCTTAATATCCCTTAGTTTCCGCTAGGACCCCGCTGCCACGGGAGGGTAGGACAAAAGATGTCATGCAAGTTCTTTTCCATAAGCACGTATGACTATATTCGGAATACATGCCTACATTACATTGATGAACTGGAGCTAGTTCTGTGTCACCCTAGGTTATGACTGTTACATGATCGATCGCATCCGGCATAATTCTCTATCACCGATCCATTGCCTACGAGCTTGCCATATATTGTTCTTCGCTTATTTACTTTTCTGTTGCTATTGTTATCATCACTATAAAAAACCAAAATATTACTTTTTCTACTGTTACCTTTTACCACCGTTACCACTACTATCAGATTACTTTGCTACTAAACACTTTGCTGCAGATATTAAGTTTCTAGTTGTGGTTGAATTGACAACTCAGCTGCTAATACTTGAGAATATTCTTTGGCTGCCCTTGTGTCGAATCAATAAATTTGGGTTGAATACTCCTCCCTCGAAAACTGTTGCGATCCCCTATACTTGTGGGTTATCAAGACTATTTTTTGGCATCGTTGCTGGGGAGGATATCTCTATTCTTTGAGTTACTTGGGATTTATATCTGCTTATCATTATGAAGAACTTGAAAGATCCAAGAACCAAGATTTATCCCTCAAATACGAGGGGATGTAAGGAACTGCCATCTAGCTCTGCACTTGATTCACCTTCTGTTTTGAGTAAGCTTGCGACACCTAAACCTGCTTCTGCTATTAATTCTGATATGTCGCATGTTATTGATGATGCCACTTCTGCTATGCATGATACTTATGATGAAACTACTTCTATGCTTGATACTACTATGCCACTTGGTGAATTTCTTGATGAACAACTTGCTAGGGCTAGAGAGAATGAAATTATTGAAACTGATAATATTGATGAAAGTGATGATGAAGACTCTCCCCCTAGATATGAATTACCTGTTGTGCCTAAGGGCTATGTTATGGATGAGGAAACTGCTAGAGATTTTCTTGCTTGCAATGATAGGCGTGATCTTAAGAAATTATTAGCTAAGCTGAAACAAAAAACTCTGGATGCTAGAATGAAATATGATCCTGCTTATGCTACTTCACCTATCTTGTTACCGATAAGGATTATGATTCTCTATCGACCCTGATATAATTACTTTGGTTGAACCTGATCCTTTCTACGGCTATGAATCTGAAACTGCTGTGGCACATCTTACTAAATTAAATGATATAGCTACCCTGTTCACTAATGATGAGAAAACTCGCTATTATTATATCCTTAAATTATTTCCGTTCTCATTAAGGGTGATGCTAAGATATGGTTTAATTCTCTTGATCCTGGTTGTGTGCGTAGTCCCCAGGATATGATTTATTACTTCTCTGCTAAATATTCCCCCACTCGTAAGAAACAAGCTGCTTAAGGGAAATATATAATTTTGTGCAAATTGAAGAAGAGAGTCTCCCACAAGCTTGGGGGAGGCTTCTCCAATTACTTAATGCTTTGCCTGATCATCCTCTTAAGAAAAATGAAATACTTGATATCTTTTATAATGGACTAACCGATGCTTCCAGAGACCACCTAGATAGTTGTGCTGGTTGTGTTTTCAGGGAAAGGACACCAGATGAAGCTGAAATTTTACTGAATAATATGTTGACTAATGAAAATAATTGGACACTTCCTGATCCAATTCCTGATCCAATTCTTGAACCAACTCCTAAGCCAGCACCGAAGTAAAGGGGTGTTCTATTTCTCAGTCCTGAAGATATGCAAGAGGCAAGGAAATCTATGAAAGAGAAAGGTATTAAAGCTGAAGATGTTAAGAATTTACCTCCTATTGAAATGGGAAAACATGGTCTTGATAACCCCACACAGGTAGTAAAGGTAAATTCTCTCTATAGATATGATAAAGCTGAAATCCCTCCTACCAAGTTGCTAGCCAATGCTTAGATGAGTTCAATAACTTTATGGTTAAGCAAGAAAATTTCAATGCTTATTTTGGTAGAGAATTAAAACGTAATGCTTATATGGTTGAACACTTGAGTGATTATATGGCTAATATTAAAGGTGAACTAAAACTTATTAGTAAACATGCTTCTATGGTTACCACCCAAGTAGAACAAGTACTTAAAGCTCAGAATGATTTGCTCAATGAATTAAATAGTAAGAAAAATGATAATGTTGTTAGAGTTATGACTAGAGGTGGTAAAATGACTCAGGAACCTTTGTATCCTAAGGGCCATCCTAAGAGAATTGAGCAAGATTCTCAGAGAAATAATAGTGATGCACCTAGTCCTTCTAAAGGAAGAAAAAGAAAAATGTTAGGACTTTACATGCTTCCAGTGAACCTGTTGTAGACACACATGAGAATCCCAGTGATATTTCTATTTCTGACGCTGAAACACAATCTGGTAATGAACATGAACCTAGTAATAATGTTAATGATGATGTTCATGTTGATGCTCAACCTAGTAATGATGATGAAGTAGATATTGAACCTGTTGTTGATCTTGATAACCCACAATCGAAGAATCAATGTTATGATAAGAGAGACTTTGTTGCTAGGAAGCACAGTAAAGAAATAGAACCATGTGTTGGGGATATTACTACTGGATGTAAACCGGCCAGGAGTAGCCGGGTTAACTCTATGAAGATTAGATGCCCATGAAGACGTGAGGATGGTGGCGCTTTACGAAGGCCCAAGGCCTAAAGGCGGGTTAAGGCTTGTAGAAGTAAACCGACTTTCTCATGTAACTTGCACTGTAAGATAGGAAGGATAGAGACCGAGTTGGACACGTTAACGATCCGGCCTCGGGACTCTGTAAACCAATGGGCATCAACCTGTGTATATAAAGGGACGACCCGGCGGCGGTTTAGGGACAACGCAACACATAACAACAACTCGAGAACCAGGCAAAGCGGATTCGCTCCCTGGTCATCGAAACCCCAACAATTCCATCACAACTAGACGTAGGCTTTTACCTTCATCGTAAGGGGCCGAACTAGTATAAAACTCTCGTGTCCCTTGTCCAGTTTAACCCCTTTAAGTTAACCCGTAGCGATGGCTCCACGGCTAAGTCCTTTCACAAGGACATCTACCGTGACAAAACCACGACAGTTGGCGCCCACCGTGGGGCTATCGCACGATGGTTTCGAGTTCTTGAAGGGCAGCTTCGAAGGACTCAAGGGATACTGAGGGAGTCCTAGATTAGGGGGTCTCCGGACAGCCGGACTATATCCTTTGGCCGGACTGTTGGACTATGAAGATACAAGATTGAAGACTTCGTTCCGTGTCCGGATGGGACTTTACTTGGCGTGGAAGGCAAGCTTGGCAATACAGATATGTAGATATCCTCCCTTGTAACCGACTCTGTGTAACTCTAGCCCCCTCCGGTGTCTATATAAACCGAAGGGTTTAGTCCGTAGGACAACAACAATCATACCATAGGCTATCTTCTAGGGTTTTAGCCTCTACAATCTCGTGGTAGATCAACTCTTGTAATACTCATATCATCAAGAACAATCAAGCATGACGTAGGGTATTACCTCCATCAAGAGGGCCGAACCTGGGTAAACATCGTGTTCCCGGCCTCCTGTTACCATCCGCCTTAGACGCCAGTTCGGGACCCCCTACCCGAGATCCGCCGGTTTTGACACTGACGTTGGTGCTCTCATTGAGAGTTCCACTGTGTTGTCATCATAAGAAGGGATGGCTCGTCTCGTTGTCAAGGACAACATCACCTCTGGGGGAGCCCTGACTGTAGGCCAAACTCTCCGACTAGGTGGCTTCGTCATGACCGCCCGCTCGGCCGCTCCATCGACGATGACTTCTCGGGTCATCGAAAATAGCCTCCACATCGGCTTGAAATTCACCAAGCAGATGGATCTAAAGGAGCTCTCCCCTTTGAACGATCTCTTGGATCACATCGCCGCTCTGGGAGTCGCTATGGACTACGATCGGATTGGGCTTAAACCCGACCAAAGGGAGATTAACTCTCCGCCGGTCACTCATCAGATAGCAGTGGTGGAGGAGCAATGCGGTGATTCTCCCTCTATCATGAGGACGAACTATGTTCGGATTCCCGAGCTCTCCGAGCCGGACACCCGCCCACGGGGGGACATCGCCCTAACCCTGAACCTAGAATCAGGCTGCATGCTGAACTCACGGGGCAACATCCCGGAGCCCGAACTTCCAAGATCGGAAACTCCCCCACCTCGGAGTCTCAGATTGGGTCAAGGTCTGGACTTAAATCCACCCACCCAGCCAGATACAAACGATCTTTCCCACATTAGGCAAGAGCCCCAAGAGACAGTACATCACTATTGGGCCAGATTCCTCCTTGTAATGAACAAGGTCAAGGACTGTCGCGAGGAAGACGCAATCTCGTTCTTTTGCAACAATTGCACGGACAAGGGAATCCTCAACGCCATAAGTACACACTTCCCTGACTTGACGGCCATAGTACGGAAGTACTGTGCGATGGAAAGCGCCTAGAGAACCCAAACAAAATTTTGTGATAATCCGTCTCTGGCAAAACTCCCAGTCCGAACTAAAAGGGCGCACTCTCATAAGTCGCCCGACTCAATTACAAAGAAGCAAAAGCCCACTACAGGGCGTGGAACCGTATTGGAGGGATGGCTTAACGGGCCCTGCAAAATTCGTAGTACAGCGGATACCATACCAACACACAGCCTTAGAGCATGTTGGGTACTCCGGCAGGTGGCCAAGAGCGGTGAGGACTCCTCATCCAAAACACCTCAAAGCACCATCCCATGGATAGCAATACAATATTGACAGTCTTCGAGACCTTCGCCTCAAATAACAGGCGTAAGCAAGCACTCTGCAGCCTTGCCAAAGTCTGCGACGTGGCAGCAATAAATCCATGGAGTGACATGGCCATCACCTTCAATGCCAGTGATGAACCTAAATTCCGAACATCCCGAGCACCAGCCGCCTTGGCCCTCAGTCCAATTGTGGACGGCTTTCGGAAAACTAAAGTGCTCATGGACGGCGGCGGCGGATTAAACCTCATTTATGAGGAGACTCTTCAAAAAAATGGAAATAGACAGAAACGGTATTGAGCAAAGCAGCACGACCTTCCGAGGAATCATCCCTAGTCGGGAGGCACGTTGCGCTGGGAAAATCACAGTAGATGTGGTATTCGGCACTCCGAAGAATTACAGGTCCGAAGAAATAACATTCCAAGTGGCCCCGTTCAGTAGCGGATACCACGCCCTTCTAGGGCGGGAGGCATTCATGATCTTCCAAGCCATACCCCATTACGGGTACATGAAGCTCAAAATGCCCGGGCCCAACGGAATCATCACTCTAGCTAGTGATCTGGACATAGCGCTCCGCGTCGAGAACAAAACAGCCGCACTAGCCCTCGAGGCATTATCCGAAGCCCTTCTGGCGGAGGAATTAACCGCGCTGCGCTCCACAGTGGACAGGGACGACGTGATACTAGACAAAACATCCAAGTCCACCTCTTTTAAACCAGCGGACGAAATAGTCAAATTCCAAGTCCATCCAACGGACCCCACAAAAACAGCATCCATCGGGGCATAGTTAAACCCCGATGTAGATGCCGCACTACGGGAGTTCTTGCGCGAGAATTGGGACATATTCGCCTGGCATCCTTCAGACATGCCAGGAATCCCACGCAGGCTGGCCGAGCATAGCCTTAACATTCTAAAGGGATTCAAGCCGGTCAAGCAGACTCTTCAGCGTTTCTCCAAACCTAAGCGACAAGCCATGGGAGAGGAGCTAGCCAAGTTACTGGAGGCTGGATTCATTAGAGAAATAAAGCATCCGGACTGGCTAGCAAACCTGGTGATGGTACCAAAGAAGGACAAATCCTGGCGCCTATGCGTCGACTTCAAGGACCTTAATAAGGCTTGCCCAAAGGATCCCTTCCCCCTCCCTCGCATCGATCAAATTATCGGTGCTACCGCAGGACACGACTCATTGTGCTTCCTCGACGCATACTCCGGGTACCACCAAATTAAGATGGCAGAGTGCGATCAAGCCGCAACAGCATTTATCACTCCATATGGCCCTTTTTGTTTTAACACAATGCTCTTCGAGCTCAAAAACGCCGGCGCAACGTATCAGCGCATGATTCAGACATGTCTAGAAAAGCAGATCGGCAAAACAGTGGAGGCATACATCGATGATGTGGTCATTAAAACTAGACACGTCAACTCCTTAATAGATGACTTGAGGCTCACGTTCGACAATCTCGGAACATACGACATTAAGCTCAATCCGGAAAAAATGCATTTTCAGCGTGCCCGCCGGAAAGCTCCCGGGCTTTATCGTCTCCAGTAGAGGAATTGAAGCAAATCCGGCTAAGATCCGGGCTCTGTCGCAGTTGGCTATCCCAACTGACCTCAAGCAAATCTAGAAGTTAACTGGATGTGTAGCAGCCTTAAGCCGCTTTATCTCCCAATTAGGAGAAAAGGCACTCCCCCTTTATCGCCTTCTTCGGCGCACCGAACACTTCGAGTGGACGGACGCAGCCACGGCCGGATTGGAAGAAATAAAAGCCATCCTGGCCACCAACCCAATCTTGGCCGCGCCAAATGTTGGCGAACCAATGCTGTTGTATATAGCGGCAACTCACCAAGTTGTAAGCGCAGTGCTCGTCGTCGAATGAGAGACGGGTGGACATAAATTCCCACTTCAAAAGCCGGTATATTATGTTTCCACTGTCCTCACCCCATGCAAATCACGGTACCCGCATTATCAAAAGATAGCATACGCGGTATTCATGGCATCTCGGAAATTACGACACTACTTTCAAGAGTGTTCAATCATGGTGGCCTCAGAAGTACCACTCAACGACATAATAAACAACCGCGATGCCACGGGCCAGATTGCCAAATGGGCTATCGAGCTCCTCCCATTCGACATAACATATAGACCACGACGGGCCATTAAGTCGCAAGTACTGGCCGATTTCGTCGCCGAATGGACAGAAGCCAAACTCCCTAAAGAGTATGGCGCATACTCCAATTGGATCATGCACTTCGACGGCTCTAAAATGCTGGATGGTCTGGGGGCATACCTGACGTCCCCCACCAGAGCATACCTGACGTCCCCCACCAGAGATACAGTCCAATACGTACTCCAAATACTATATACAAACTCCAACAACGCAGCCGAATATGAGGCCCTATTACATGGTCTCCGGATGGCAGTTTCCATGGGGATTCAATGCCTGGAGGTGCGTGGGGACTCAAACCTCGCAATATATCAAATAAATGGAGACTTCGATGCCAAGGAGCTGAAAATGGCGGCATATCGCAACGCCGTCCTCAAAATGTCAGCTCGGTTCGAGGGGCTTGAATTCCACCATGTGGCTCGGGAAAACAATCAAGCGGCGGATATCCTCACCCGTATCGGCGCTAAGCGCGACCCTGTCCCACCTAACATCTTGGGAAAGCTATTTAAGCCATCCGTGGTATGGGAAGGGGACACCTGTAACAATAGTCCGGACCCGGCCACAACACCAGATACCGAACACTCTGACACAATCGGAGGCTCTGCCATCGAAATAACACCTTCAGCCCATGTGATAAGGGCCGTCATCGCCCCATGGACAGAACCATTCCTGGCATACCTAACTAGGCAGGAACTACCCGAGGACCAAAACGAGGCATGCTGCATAGTGCGGCGATCTAAATCTTACAGGGTCCACGAGGGAGAGCTCTATAAGAAAAGCACTACCGGAGTCCTTCAAAGGTGCATCTCCGAAGTGGAAGGGCGTAAGCTTTTGGCAGAAATCCATGATGGACTTGGCGGCCATCACGCCGCAGCCCGGGCCCTTGTAAGCAAGGCCTTCTGTACAGGTTTCTATTGGCCGACGGCCCGAGCAGATGCACAACATCTGGTCCAACATTGCGTCGGTTGCCAGCTTTTTGCAAACCAAAGCCATATGCCGCCTACCGCTCTCCAAACAATCCCCATTACTTAGCCCTTTGCGGTCTGGGGGCTTGATATGGTTGGACCCCTTAAAGGGGGAACCCATAAGAAAAAATACTTACTGGTCATGGTGGATAAATTCACCAAATGGATAGAAGCCAAACCTGTCAAAATGGCTGAATCCGGACCGGTGATAGACTTCATATCTGGGGTTGTACACCGTTATGGCATCCCCCACAGCATCATCACTG
This sequence comes from Triticum aestivum, assembly GCF_018294505.1. Taxonomy (NCBI): domain Eukaryota; kingdom Viridiplantae; phylum Streptophyta; class Magnoliopsida; order Poales; family Poaceae; genus Triticum; species Triticum aestivum. The sequence continues at coordinate 153,927,431 of NC_057803.1, read as the reverse complement.
ACAACGGCATGAAATTTACAGCCGACGGGGTGAAACTTTGGTGCAGCAACATGGGCATCAAGCTCGATTATGCTTCTGTCTATCACTTGCAAACTAACGGGCAAGTCGAGCGAGCGAATGGTCTTATCATGAGCGGCATCAAACCCAGATTAGTGCGGTCCTTAAAGGAATCAAACACGCACTGGGTAGAGGAGCTCGACTCCATACTATGGGGGCTGCGGACCACGCTGAATCGCACTACCGGATACACACCGTTTTTATGGTGTACGGTGCAGATGCGGTTCTGCCTTGCAACATAATTCATGACTCACCTCGAGTGCGCATGTACGAAGAAAAAGAGGTCGAGCTCGATCGGCAGGACAGTTTGGATGCCCTGGAAGAGGAGCGCGACATGGCAAAAGCCTATTCCGCAATCTATCAGCAACAGGTTTGAAGGTACCAAAGCAGAGAAGTATGGGCCAAAACGTAGAACGTTGGCGAACTAGTTCTACGCCTGTCGGAGAAGAAAAAGAACAAGCTCAAGCCCAAATGGGAAGGTCCCTTCATTATTGACCAGGTTCTGACCGGTGGAGCGTACCGTCTGCGGGATGCATCGGACAATCGACTCGAGCAAAAACCATGGAACGCAGCCAGACTCCGAAGATTCTATGCGTAGTGCCGGAGTCTATGTTCGTCTCCTTACCTCCGTCAATTTTTTGCATATCAATTATCTATCTGTTCTCTGTTTCTCTCTGTTTTTCTTTCTCCTCAAGGCCTTAAAAGGCTAAACTTGTGTCTTGGTTACACAATATTGACACGCTAACCATGCTCATTATACCCTGGGGCTTCTTATACAGAAGCTTAATATAACTATTTTTCTGGGCTTTATGCCCCACACATGTCTTATTCTTCCGTACCTTTTTTCGCCATTATATGCATTGATATGACTTAAGTTTTGGCCAAGCTAGGTTGCCTGGCTCTTGTATTTATGCCCTACATTCCCGTTAATTCGGCTAGGGCCTAAGGGGAGCACCTCTGTGATTGTTACTGCCGGGTCAGCCGGATGTGTACCTCAGACTGGGTGAAGCCGAAAGCTAGCGTTCTTAAGGGAATATTCGGTCGGTGAACAAAAGATGGCTTTTATTTAATTCGACACATGCCCCCAGATGTTTATAGCCCGCGTCTCTTTTCGCAGTTAGGACATGCACATTAGGGCATGCATACCTAGGGAAAGGAACCCTTAACGGAGCTATTCTCCCTGGAAGATGTTTCTTACTATCCATGTAATATAACATACCTAGTTGGGTACTTGTCTGTTCAAGCACTTATGACCTCTACGCCTGGTTTCCATGCATACCCCGGTTTTTACATAACCGAGTGGGTATTCGGATACACTCCGGACTATCGGGTCCAGAGGTTGAAGCGAAAAGGTCCGCCATGACAAATGATTTCCAATCCGGCTAGGGACATTATATATGTCACTTGAAGTACACAGTCACTGAGACTGATTAAATTCTTCTTCTATACCATCAAACAGGCTGTCTAGCCTACAATCCTGTTGGGAATACTTTGCGGCTAATTCTACTTGGTCATACACCAAACTAACGGGGATCTCTTTCCCATCGGGCCCCACAGGTCCGACCTCAGCCATGTGGTTTGGGTCAGCTTTGGTATATCATGTCTTCACCATAGCCCAGGCTTCCCTCACACCTTGTCGGCAGGCTGATATCTTCCATAATCGGAAGCGCCGCCGCGCTCCCTTGAGCTTCTCTATAAGCTCCCCCATGCCTCCTGGCGAGGACGCGGATGGCCACAAGGCTTGGGAAATACCATGCATCTCCTGCCAAACTTGTTCGTGCAGTTGTGAGAGCTCTGGTAGAAGATCACCCGCAGACCCAGGCATCTCCTCCGCGGGACGACCCGTCAGCATACCTACAGACAAAACTTTGTTAGCCGGCTTCTTCGCCAAACTCCTTCAAAAGTTCGTTCAATCACTTACTAAAAATGCCACGTCGAAGCAGCTTATTCTCCTTCACGGAGTCCGCAAGTTGGGCTCGGACGTCTTTCAGTTCCACGTCTAGCCGGATATTGGCGTCCTGGAGATTATTTTTCTCCTGCCTGACCCGCGTAAGCATGCGCTCGCCAGCATTTAGCTGTCGATTAGCACGGTGCGCATCCTCCGACATGGCCTCCGGATTCACTCCGGGGTCATCTACAATATCTACTATTAGATTTGCATGCATGCTGCATACTATCTGGTACCGGTAATTCTTCATAACAGAAGCAACTATTACCAGAGGGGGCCTTCTCGGACTCCTTCAACGCGGCCACCGCAGCCTGTAGCTGGGCTTTGCACTCTTCCAGCTCTTGAGACAATTGGGTATTCTTCTCTGTAAGAACCTGCACAAATAATGATCCTTAAATCAGTTGTGTCAACTGTTTCAAGTCCTAGGGGCTACTGATATATATATATATAATCGTCAGATTTTCCTACCCGTATATCCTTTACATCCTGGTCCGTGGCTCTGGCAAGACCATTTTGAGCAGCACGGATGTACGTGTCTCCTGAGTTGAAGGCATCGAACGCCTCTTGGGAGAAACAAGCGACACAGAGTACGGCTCGGCGACGCCGGTGATTCATGGCGCTCTCCACTTCGGAATTTGTAGCGGATAGTCTGTCCACATCCTCTGTAGGAGGAGCATCCGGTGTCCGCCCCTGTTAGCTTCCGCCTCTATGTCCGGCCCTGGAGCCCGACTGGTGGAGGCGTGATCGGCAGCCTCTCTGGATATAGTCCGATGAGCGTTTTCCTACTAGGAAACATGGACGTCATTATATTTTAAAGAAAGACGACAACCATAGAGCGAGGTTTTGTATCATACCTCTGCGCCGGCATCTTAGTCCTGACCGCCTTCCTTTTTGGCCTACCCGGCTTCGGTGCCCCTTGTTGGCGAGTCACTGCGGGTTCGGCATGGTGTCCCGAAGGCCTTCCCTATAAAACACCATATGTGTACGGTAGGTGAAGTGCATAAAAGGGGATCCTTTTCGAAAGTTGGGACTCTGGTTTTTCCTCACCTGCGATGCAGGGAGTAGCCCAGGGTAGTCAGCTATGATGGCCACCATGGCGTCATCGCACCTCAACTGATAGAATGTCCTGTATATCAGCTCCACAAATATGTCCGGATCCTCTTCGAGTCCAGGATCGAGCGCTCGGTCAGGGTCCTCCGATTGTGGAGGTGGGCTATTAACCTCCCTTATAGATTTTCGCAGTTCCTGCCGTGAAACGGCAAGGTGAGTATTTACGACGAAGAATGCGGGAAGGCTGGGAGTAAAGAGTGACAGCTCACCCAGCTTGGAGGGTTGTACATGTAGAATCCATCCCGTGGCTTAATACGGATGAACTCCTCTTCCTCTCCCTTGAACAACTCGGACAGAATTTTTGCTAGAACAGCAGATGAGTCTGGTCCCTTACGCCCGCAGCGGGTAGCATCATCTTCCCCGTTAAAGCACCATAGGGGGTGCCCTCGATATTGAAGTGGCTGCACCCCCCGCATTATGCATATTGACATAACCTCGATTATCGTCAATCCTGATTGGGCCAACACTTTAATCCGGTCCATCAGGTAAAGGACTTGTCCGTTGTCTTCCTCTTGGGGGCTCCATGGGCGCCAGCTTCGGCGTTTCTTCAGAGGAGCATTGTTGAACTCGGGAAGACCCATTTGAATAGGATCTGGAAGGGGGACGTCCTCCATGTAAAACCACTCCGAAGGCCAGTCTTCGGACATCTTCTTCGGGGTGCCGGACAGGTATCCGGTCCCGGTGATACGCCATATTTCGGCTCCACCCACTTGATATAGTGACCCCTCCTGTGTACGGGGCACCAGGCAGAATAGCCTCTTCCTCAGCCCAAAATGAGCCTCGCAGCCCAGAAACAGCTCGCATAGGGCAACATAACCAGCGATGTGTAATATGGAAGCAGGGGTTAAATTATGCAACTGGAGGCCGTAAAACTCCAGGAGCCCGCGGAGGAACGGATGGATTGGAAATCCAAGTCCCCTTAGTAAATAGGGAACAAGGCATACCTGCTCCCCCTTGGAGAGATTGGGGAAGCCCTCCGCTTGCTCCCCGCAATTATAGGTGGCAAGCCCGGCTCGAACGGGGACCATATATGCTGGAGGGAGGAATCCCTGGGTCTGCAACTCTACTAATTGGCTGTGCGGGACGGAACACTTCTCCCAGTCACCGAGCTTAGGGCTACGGGAGTGGGAGGAGGAGCTGCGGTAGCCGGCCATGTTGGAATGGATTTTTCCGAGCGTGCTCCGATGGATACTCACCGTGGGAGTATGGTGTGGTTTGGATCTAAGAATCCCCATCCCTTTAATAGATAGTTTATTTACATGGCTAGGGTGGCGAATGAAAAAATGCCCTGGCTCCTCGCATTCACTCGACATGTGGAAGATAGCCCTTATTGGACGCAGAAGCCAGGAAGTGCAACATTTATGGGGAGCCGGACACTACTCAGCAGATATTCAGGATTTGGAGAAGAACCCACCTTGCAATGCCGAAGACAATCTGCGCGCCGGACTCATCATCATTGAAGCCTAGTTCGGGGGCTACTGAGGGATTCCTGGATTAGGGGGTCTACGGACAGCCGGACTATATCCTTTGGCCGGACTGTTGGACTATGAAGATACAAGATTGAAGACTTTGTCCCATGTCCGGATGGGACTTTCCTTGGCGTGGAAGGAAAGCTTGGCAATACGGATATGTGGATCTCCTCCCTTGTAACCGACTCTGTGTAAACCTAGCCCCCTCCGGTGTCTATATAAACTGAGGGGTTTAGTCCGTAGGACAACAACAATCATACCATAGGCTAGCTTCTAGGGTTTTAGCCTCTACGATCTCGTGGTAGATCAACTCTTGTAATACTCATATCATCAAGAACAATCAAGAAGGACGTAGGGTATTACCTCCATCAAGAGGGCCCGAACCTGGGTAAACACCGTGTCCCCTGCCTCCTGTTACCATCCACCTTAGACGCACAGTTCGGGACCCCCTACCCGAGATCCGCCGGTTTTGACACCGACAGATACGCTGTGGGTCGGATGACTAAGAGTTGTCGCGGAAAGCTCTACATCGACGATGCAGGATGGGGTCCCGAGGCCGGTTCAATTGAATACGGGTACCGGGTCCCCTTTGGTGGAATTCACGTCTTCATCGGCAAGATCGGCAAACCGGGCCCTGAGCCGGACATCTGCACCAACACCATCAAGACGGCTCATCGTGCAAGCTCTGCCCCGGTTCAGCCCACCGTAATAGCATGTCTTCGTAGGTGTCATCCATAGAGCGGAATATTCGGGCATGGCATCGGTATCTAGTAGGCAAAAAATCCAAGTTAGATCGAAAGTGTCTCCAAGATTGACGAGCATCATTTGTCAGGAGCTATCGGAGATGCACCTTACCAAGGAACCCCTTACCCGATTTCCCAAAATACCACTTCGCAGGGCATGTTTTCCGGATAGTCACGAACAATCCTGTTCCACGATGGCAACAGTATTCCTGACCCCCTCTGTAACACCCCGGATATGATTTACCCAATATGTACTCCAACTCTTGCCGTTTCCGACGTTAAGTTATTTTATTTTCTCGGGTTCGGGTTTTTTTGTCTCCGTGTGTTGTTATCATTGTCATGCATCTCATATCATGTCATCATGTGCATTGCATTTGCATACGTGTTCATCTCATGCATTCGAGCATTTTCCCCGTTGTCCGTTTTGCATTCCGGCGCTCCATTCTCCTCCGGTGGTCATTTCTACCTTTTTTGTGTGTGGGGTTTAAACATTTCCGGATTGGACCGAGACTTGCCAAGCGGCCTTGGTTTACTACCGGTAGACCGCCTGTCAAGTTTCGTACCATTTGGACTTCGTTTGATGCTCCAACGGTTAACCGAGGGACCAAAAAGGCCTCGTGTGTGTCGCAGCCCAACACCCCTCCAAGTTGGCCCAAAACCCTCTCCATCATCTAGAGTGTTCGATCACGATCGCGTGGCCAAAAACCGCACCTCATTTGGATTCTCCTAGCTCCTCCTATGCCTATTTAAAGACCCCCCCCCCCGAAAAATCTCCTTCTCCTTTCCCCCGAAAACCTTAGATCCATCTCCACCCACCGCCGCCGGACAAAATCGCCGGGCCGGACATTGTCCGACCCGTGCCGCCGCCGCCACGTGTCGCTCTCCCGTTGGACCGCACCGCCCCACTTCGTCGTTGCCGCCGGCCCGGGAGGCCCAGGAGGGGCCCCCGAGGCCCGTCTTCACCCGCCGCCGCCCGGGGCCATCTTTCACGAGGCCGGCTCCTCCTCCGCCGAGGTGCGCGACCCGCCGGCCGCCCTTCTCCGTGCCGTCTGCCCTCCGCCGCGCCGGCTCACCGCGCCGCCGTCGCCCGGTCTCCATCGCGCCAGCGCGCGCCTCCCCGCCGCCCATCGCCGCCCCGGCGAGCTTCACCGACGCCGGTGAGCTCCGGCCACCACCACAAGACTGGCAAGTCCGACCACCGCCGCGGCCATCTCCAGCGAACCTGGGGAAGCGCACGTGAACAGTAACCGGATCTAGATCTGGAATTTGGATCGGTTGACTTTTTGCCCGAAACCCTAATTATTTTGCTATGTTCATCGCATCGTAACTCCCATCCGTAGCTCCGTTTTGGGCATATAGCATATCAAAATGTTCGCCTCAGAGAGCACATCATTTCATCTCATTTCATTTTCATTTGAGTTCATCTTGATGCCCGAAATGCTGTTAGAAGTGCTATTTGAGATAATTGTCAGATCTGCTGCTCCAATTAGATATTTGTCATTTTTGCCATGATTATTGTGTGCATGATATGCCCCTGAGCTCTACATGTGTTTTGTTATATGTTTTGCCATTTCCAGAGGTGCAACCCATGTATTTTTGTGATGTGTGTGGTGACTAGCACAAGCTTGCAAAGTGAGCATTCGTTAATGCTGATTTCAGGGACTTAGCATTTCCACTAAGTCCTTGATCTGTTTATCTCATATGCCATATGTTCATGTTGTTTCCTAGTGATCCGTGCCTCTTTTGAGGATGATCAGTAAGGATGTTTTGTTAATCTTGTAGTGCTCTATCCATCCATGTCTTTGTTTGCAATTATGGAGCACCCTAGCTTGAGTCAATCGAGCTCTACTTTTGCTATTTCGTGAATCTGGGCAGATTGTCTACTTGTTAGCGATTTTGCCGAGGATGTTGTAGTTGATCCGTGCATGCTATGTTATTGTTCTTGCCATGTCTAGCTTGTATTGTGTATTCTTGATGGGTGTATGCTTAGATTGTCATGACTTGCTCTGTAGTGAGTGCATCGAGCTCGTAAACATGCCTACTTGATATCTGTTTGCATGCTCCAGTTTTCACTAAGTCTGAGAACTGATTATGTTTTTGCCATGTTCACATGCTTGCAAATGTATTTTCTGATCCCTTTTGGCTCAAGGTCACTAAGGGACTTTTGTTAAGCTCTTTGAGTAGCTCCATGCCATGCTTTACTTTGCCATGTTCAGGTCCTGTAGCATATAGTTTTCATGCTCCAAAGTGTGCTATCTGATCTGAAATTCCAGACAAGTGTTAATTTCACTAAGTCTGAAATCTGTTTACCAAATGCATTTTTGCCATGCTTGTTTGAACCTGTTAATGGATGAATTGGCCGTAGCTCAGTGCTACTTTTGTTAAGCATCATGAATGGATCCCTGCCATGTATTTTGTTGCCATGTTTGGGTGCTGTAGCATGTTCATCTTGTTGCATTTAGATGGCTACTTGCTGTAAATCGCAGAACGTGGTCATATTTGAATTGCTTGCCATTTCCAAACCGTAACTCCGATTCCGGTTCTTTATATCGTTTTCAAGCGATTTCATCTCCTTTCCAGTGGCACTCTTGGTTTTCCATGTTGAGGCCAGGTTCAATCTTTCCTTTACAAAACATGCATATGCATCGCATATCGCATCCCGCATATCATGACATGTTTCGCATCATGTTGCTTGTGCATTTGCACGTGGTTGATTGTGTCTCCCTTTGCTTGTGTTCTTGCTTTGGGTAGAGTCGGGAGACGAGTATGTGATCGAGGAGCCCATTGAGTATGCTTACGAGGATCAAGCTAACGTTAACTCGGAGAACTTTGAAGGCAAGATGACCATACCCTCGAAATCACTTCTATCTTTTCTTGCTAGATGCTCGCTCTTTTGCTATGCCTATGCTATGATACCTACCACTTTCTTATCATGCCTCCCGTATTGCCATGTCAAACCTCTAACCCACCTTGTCCTAGCAAACCGTTGTTTGGCTATGTTACCGCTTTGCTCAACCCCTCTTATAGCATTGCTAGTTGCAAGTGAAGATTGGAGTTTGTTCCTTGTTGGAACATGTTTATTGTTGGGATATCATTATATTATCTTGTTATATTAATGCATCTATATACTTGGTAAAGGGTGGAAGGCTCGGCCTCTCTGCCTAGTGTTTTGTCCACTCTTGCCGCCCTAGTTTCCGTCATATCGGTGTTATGTTCCCGGATTTTTGCGTTCCTTACGCGGTTGGGTGATAATGGGAACCCCTTGATAGTTCGCCTTGATTAAAGCTTTTCCAGCAATGCCCAACCTTGGTTTTACCATTTGCCACCTAGCCTCTTTTTCCCTTGGGTTTCCGGAGCCCGAGGGTCATCTTATTTAAACCCCCCGGGCCAGTGCTCCTCTGAGTGTTGGTCCACCTGTCAGCTGCCGGTGGCCACCAGGGGCAACTCTGGGCTGGCCTACCCGTACCTAGGACAATCTGAGTGTGCCCTGAGAACGAGATATGTGCAGCTCCTATCGGGATTTGTCGGCACATTCGGGCGGTGTTGCTGGATTTGTTTTAACCTTGTCGAAGTGTCTTGTAAACCGGGATACCGAGTCTGATCGGAATGTCTCGGGAGAGGTCTATTCCTTCGTTGACCGTGAGAGCTTGTCATGGGCTAAGTTGGGACTCCCCTGCAGGGATTTGAACTTTCGAAAGCCGTGCCCGCGGTTATGGGCAGATGGGAATTTGTTAATGTCCGGTTGTAGATAACTTGAACCTTAACTTAATTAAAATGAATCAACTGTGTGAGTTACCGTGATGGTCTCTTCTCGGCGGAGTCCGGGAAGTGAACACGGTGTTGGAGTAATGCTTGCCGCAGGTTGCCTCTAGTTACTCGTTCGCGCTTTGCCTCCTCTTCTCGCTCTCTTTTGCGAACAGGTTAGCCACCATATATGCTAGTCGCTTGCTGCAGCTCCACATATTTACCTTGCCTTACCTATAAGCTTAAATAGTCTTGATCGCGAGGGTGCGAGATTGCTGAGTCCCTGTGGCTCACAGATTACTTCCAAACCAGATGCAGGGCCTGATGATTCCGTTCCAGAAGATTCGAATGAGCTCAAGTGGGAGTTCGATGAGGACTCAGGACGATACTACGTTCCTTTCCAGACGATCAGTAATGGTGCCCAGTTGGGGCGATCAGGGACTTTGTCGCATTTGGGGTTGTTCTTTATTTTGGTTCCGTAGTCGGACCTTGAGTGTAACTGGATGAATGTAATGATATTTATGGTATTGTGTGACGTGGCGAGTGTAAGCCAACTATGTACCTTTTTCCCTTATTCATTACATGGGTTGTGTGAAGATTACCTCACTTGCGACATTGCTTACAATGCGGTTATTCCTCTAAGTCGTGCTTCAAACACGTGGGAGATATAGCCGCATCGTGGGTGTTACAAGTTGGTATCAGAGCCTTCCCCGACCTTAGGAGCCCCTTGCTTGATCGAATCATTGGCGTTGCTGAGTCTAGAATTTTTTTTGAGTCATTTAGGATTATGTATCGGAGAGTAGGATTCTTTTTACTCCTCAGTCCCTTTGTCGCTCTGGTAAGGCATCCTGACGTAGAGTTTTGACTCTTCTCTTCTCAAATTTCACTAAAAAAATTTAGGATCACGCGGGTATCTTGGAATCGTTCCGATGGTTTTGTGACGAGAACATTGTTCTTGGTGCCTCCTGTCTTTAGGGGTTGTGGCAGTGTCCCGGGGAGTTGAGCTCCGAGGTGTTGTCGTCACAATTTTATCGTTGCAGTTCTGGAATACCTGAGTTTAGTACGCCGACATCGAAAATCTCTTTTATGCAGTTCGTTGGTGAGATAACCTCGACGCCACCCAGTACTGGGGCGGGAGTTCGGGAGTATCGCCATAACTTGTATAACGGATGCTTTTCGAAGGTTGAGGTAGATGGTTTCCGAAGTTTTCTTGGTTATGTGTTGAAGGATGGATACAGCTGGATGTAGGATTTGCTAGATTTGGGTGAGATATTATGCTTCCCCTGTATCCCCAACACCTGATTGCATAACCGGAAAGGTTCGGGAGTTTCATAGGTGGGAATTCATGTAGCTCTAGTATTTCTTCCGCAAATATTTGGTTTGTGATTGGGTAATCCTCACCAAGTATTTGTTCTTGTCCGTACCTTGTTGATTTTATTCTTCTACCTCTATCTAAGTGGCTTCTCAATTTATGGAAGTGTGACCATTTCAATTGGAATGCATTCGTTCATTTTGTTCGGATGTTAAGACTATATGTTGCAATTTCGATCCATTTGATTCAGCTTGAATATATGTCTGTCAAGATGCTAACAGATGTCACCCTCTTCAGGATGGCTCCTCCAACGCGTCAGAATCCTGAACCACCGCCACCACCTCCACTCCGAAGGCATGGCAAGCTGTGATGGCCGCTACCAATGCAAACATGCAGCTGATCATGCAACTCTTGCAAGAGCGCAACCAAGGGAATCAAGGCCATGGAAACAATTAGAATCAGTTTACTACACTCAACCAGTTCCTCGCAAACCAGCCAAAGACCTTCAGCAACTGTGTCGAGCAATAGACGCTGATGATTGGCTCGTGGATATCTGCAAGCATTTCGAGTGCAGCAACGTCAGGCCTGAGGAATTTGTCAAGTTTGCTTCATTCCAACTCAAAGACCAAGCTGCAGAGTGGTATCAGCAATACAAAGATTCCAGAGGAGGTCGTGTGATTACCTGGGATGAATTCCGTCAAGACTTCAAAGCTCACCACATTCCTCAGAGTGTTGTTGAGAGCAAGCGTGAGGATTCCGCAACCTGAAGCAAGGCAGCTTGTCTGTTTACCAGTATAAACATCATGTTCTAGAAGCTCGCTCGTTTTGCTAAGCAAGACGTCCCTGACGAGAAGAGCATGATTTTCAGTTCAGAGGTGTCCTTAGAGAAGATCTCCAACTAGCTCTTGTGCTTTTTGAGCCGCAGAAGTACGATGAGTTTTACAACATGGCACTAAAACAAGAGAGTGCTCAGCTTAAGTGCGATGCTTCCAAGAAAATGAGTCAGGGATGCAACTCCTTCTTCCTCTACTCAAGTGGCCAAGCAGCAGAAGTATTGGCTTCCTCCTCCTCCGTTCCGTCAGCCGTATCAGCAGAAGAGCAAAGGTGGCAGTGGATCTTCCCACCCACCCAACCCTGGCTTTCAGAACAAGACTTCGTCTCAAGCTCCAAGATCGAGTGCTCCGTATCACCGTCCGCTTTCAGAGGTCACGTGCAACAAGTGCCAACAGAAGGGTCACTATGCCAACAAATGCTTCAATCAGAGGCGTCTTCCTCCTCCTCCTCCTGTGAGATCGGCAAGTACAGCTGTGGTCAAGCATAACCCCAAGCACGCCAAGGTCAACTTGATGAACGCAGCTCAGGCAGAGGACTCGTCAGATGTCATCATGGGTAACCTTCCTGTTAACGATGTTCCTGCAAAAGTTCTTTTTGACACTGGTGCATCGCATTGTTTCATCTCGAGACCTTTTGCATCTAAGCATGAGTTGACTTCCAAGTTTGCCTAGACCGTTAGCAGTTGTCTCTCCGGGTAAGCGCATGCTGCTAACTCCATGGTTCCGGATGTTACTATCACGTTGGGTGACTACAAGTTTCTGGCTTCTCCAATGGTTCTTGGTAACTCGGATATTGATCTTATTCTCGGAATGGATTGGCTTTCTAAGCACAAGGCTCAGCTTGATTGTGCAGCCAGGCAGATTCAATTGACTCATTCGTCTGAGGATGTAATTGTCTTTGCCGCTCGTGATGATACCATCCGTCTATTTTCTCTCAATGAGAAGGGTGAACTGGATGCTATCTCGCAAATTCCAGTCGTTTGCGAATATCAAGACGTCTTTCCAGAAGAGCTTCCAGGAATGCCTCCGCACCGGCCAGTTGAATTCGTCATCGATCTTGAGCCTGGCACGGAACCTGTGTGCAAGCGTCCTTACAAGCTCGGACCTGAAGAGTTGAAGGAGCTGAAGAAGCAACTCGATATTCAAGAGAGAATGGGTCTCATCCGACCTAGTTCTTCTCCGTGGGGTTGTGGTGTTCTTTTTGTGAAGAAGAAGGATGGAACGGACCGACTTTGTGTTGATTACCGTCCATTGAACAAGAAGACCATCAAGAACAAATACCCACTTCCCAACATCAACGAGCTGTTCGAACAACTCAAAGGTGCCCAAGTATTCTCCAAGCTTGATCTCCGTATGGGTTATCATCAGATTCGAATCCGTGAGCAAGATATTCCCAAGACGGCTTTCAGGACAAGCTTTGGTTCATATGAATACACTGTCATGTCTTTTGGCCTCGTCAACGCTCCTCCGACTTTCTCTCGCATGATGAACTTCATCTTCAACGCCTACACCAATGACTTCGTTTTGGTCTATCTCGACGACATTCTGGTCTTTTCGAAGAACAAGGAAGATCATGCCAAGCACTTGCGTTTGGTACTCGATAAGCTCAGGGAACACAAGTTCTACGCCAAGTTCTCCAAGTGCGAATTTTGGCTCGATGAGGTTCTTTATCTTGGTCATATCATCTCTGCCAAGGGCATTGCGGTGAATCCTGAGAAGGTGTCTGCAATTGTGAATTGGGAACCACCTCAGAACGTGAAGCAACTCCGTAGCTTCCTCGGTCTCGCAAGCTACTGTCGAAGATTCGTTGAAAACTTTTCTAAGATCGCGAAGCCTCTCTCAAATCTTCTCCAGAAGCACGTCAAGTACGTTTGGTCTCCGGAGTGTGACATTGCTTTCAACACTTTGAAAGAGAAATTGGTCACTGCTCCAGTTCTGACTCCGCCTGATGAATCCAAGCCGTACGAGGTCTTTTGCGATGCCTCTCTCCAAGGTCTTGGCGCAGTGTTGATGCAAGAGAAGAAAGTTGTGGCTTATACCTCTCGCCAGTTGAAGCCCAACGAGAAGAACTACCCCACTCATGACCTCGAGTTGGCGGCAGTTGTGCATGCTCTTTTGACTTGGAGACATCTCTTATTGGGAAGAAAAGTGGACATCTTCACTGACCACAAGAGTCTCAAGTACATCTTCACTCAGCCTAATCTCAACCTCAGGCAGACTCGATGGGTCGAAATGATTCAAGAGTATAATCCGAGTATCGAGTATACTCCAGGCAAGGCCAATGTGATTGCTGACGCATTGAGCAGGAAGGCTTATTGCAACAGTCTGATTCTCAAGCCTTATCAACCCGAGCTTTGTGAAGCTTTCCGCAAACTTAATCTGCAAGTTGTTCCTCAAGGTTTCCTCGCCAACCTTCAAGTCTCTCCTACCTTGGAAGACCAGATTCGCCAAGCCCAGCTTCTTGATGCTATGGTGAAAAAGGTGAAGATTGGGATTGCCAAGAGTCAACCCAAGTACAAGTGCTACCGCCTTGATGACAAGGATACTCTCTTCTTCGAGGATCGTATTGTTGTGCCCAAAGGTGACCTTCGTAAAGTGATCATGAACGAGGCTCACAATTCTCTCCTCTCCATCCACCCTGGGAGCACGAAGATGTATCAGGACCTCAAGCAGGCTTATTGGTGGACTCGAATGAAGCGCGAGATTGCTCAGTTCGTGAATGAATGTGATGTCTGCAGAAGAGTGAAGGCAGAACACCAAAGGCCAGCTGGTCTCCTCCAACCTCTTGCCATTCCAGAATGGAAGTTTGACCACATTGAGATGGACTTCGTGACTGGGTTTCCAAAGTCCAAACGTGGCAATGATGCTATATTCGTTGTCATCGACAAACTCACTAAAGTGGCTCACTTTCTGCCTATCAAAGAGTCAATCACTGCAGCTCAATTGGCGGAACTCTATACCTCTCGAATTGTCTCTCTGCACGGTATTCCACAAGTGATCTCTTCAGACCGTGGCAGCATCTTTACCTCCAAGTTTTGGGATTCTTTTCAGAAGGCCATGGGCACCAACATCCGCTTCAGCACAGCTTTCCATCCTCAAACTAGCGGTCAAGTCGAGCGTGTCAACCAGATTCTTGAAGATATGCTCAGGGCTTGTGTGATCTCCTTCGGCATGAAGTGGGAGGATTGTCTTCCTTATGCTGAATTCTCCTACAACAACAGTTTTCAAGCAAGTTCGGGCAAGGCCCCATTTGAAATTCTGTATGGCAGGAAGTGCCGTACCCCTCTCAACTGGTCTGAAACCGGTGAACGTCAGCTTCTGGGAAATGACTTAATCACAGAGGCAGAGGAAATGTGCAAAGTCATTCGAGATAACCTCAAAGCAGCCCAATCCCGCCAGAAGAGCTACTATGATAGTAAGCACCGTGATTTGGCTTTCGAGATCGGAGATCATGTTTACCTCCGCGTCTCTCCAATGAAAGGTACTCGTCGCTTCGGTATCAAAGGGAAGCTTGCCCCTAGATACGTGGGACCTTTCAAGATCGTCAGCAAGAGAGGCGATCTCGCCTATCAACTCGAGCTTCCTTCAAACTTTGCAAATGTGCATGACGTGTTCCATGTCTCTCAGCTCCGAAAGTGCTTCAAGACTCCTGACCGCACCGTCAACTTCGAGGACATTGAGCTCCAAGAAGATCTCTCTTATCGTGAGCACCCCGTTGCTATTCTTGAAGAGACTGAACGCAAGACTCGCAACAAGTCAATCAAATTCCTCAAAGTCAAGTGGTCACACCATTCCGACCGTGAAGCTACCTGGGAACGCGAGGATCACCTCCGTTCTGAATACCCGGCGTTCTTTCAGTCCTAGATCTCGGGACGAGATCCTTTCGTAGTGGTGGAGTGTTGTAACACCCCGGATATGATTTACCCAATATGTACTCCAACTCTTGCCGTTTCCGGCGTTAAGTTATTTTATTTTCTCGGGTTCGGGTCTTTGTCTCCGTGTGTTGTTGTCGTTGTCATGCATCTCATATCATGTCATCATGTGCATTGCATTTGCATACGTGTTCATCTCATGCATTCGAGCATTTTCCCCGTTGTCCGTTTTGCATTCCGGCGCTCCGTTCTCCTCCGGTGGTCATTTCTACCTTTCTTTCGTGTGTGGGGATTAAACATTTCCGGATTGGACCGAGACTTGCCAAGCGGCCTTGGTTTACTACCGGTAGACCGCCTGTCAAGTTTCGTACCATTTGGACTTCGTTTGATGCTCCAACGGTTAACCGAGGGACCGAAAAGGCCTCGTGTGTGTTGCAGCCCAACACCCCTCCAATTTGGCCCAAAACCCACCAAAACCCTCTCCATCATCTAGAGCGTTCGATCACGATCGCGTGGCCGAAAACCGCACCTCATTTGGACTCTCCTAGCTCCTCTATGCCTATTTAAAGACCCCCCTAAAATCTCCTTCTCCTTCCCCCGAAACCCTAGATCCATCTCCACCCGCCGCCGCCGACAAATCGCCGGGCCGGACATTGTCCGACCCGCGCCGCCACCGCCACGTGTCACTCTCCCGTTGGACGCGCCGCCGCCCCACTTCCTCGCCGCCGGCCCGGGAGGCCCAGGAGGGGCCCCGAGGCCCGTCTCACCCGCCGCCGCCCGGGCCATCTTCCCGAGGCCGGCTCCTCCTCTGCCGAGGCGCGCGCCTGCCGGCGCCCTCCTCCGCGCCGTCCGCCTCCGCCGCGTCGCCGTCGCCGGGTCTCCACCGTGCCAGCGCGCGCCTCCCCGCCGCCCATCGCCGCCCCGGCGAGCTTCGCCGACGCCGGTGAGCTCCGGCCACCACCCCAAGACCGGCATGACCGACCACCACTGCGGCCATCTCTGGTGAACCTCGGGAAGCATGCGTGAACAGTAACCGGATCTAGATCTGGAATTTGGATCGGTTGACTTTTTGCCCGAAACCCTAATTATTTTGGCTATGTTCATCGCATTGTAACTCCTCATCCGTAGCTCCGTTTTGGGCATATAGCATATCAAAATGTTTGCCTCAGAGAGCACATCATTTCATCTCACTGCATTATTTTCATTTGAGTTCATCTTGATGCCCGAAATGCTGTTAGAAGAATGCTATTTGAGATAATTGTCAGATTTGCTGCTCCAATTAGATATTTGTCATTTTTGCCATGATTATTGTGTGCATGATATGCCCCTGAGCTCTACATGTGTTTTGTTATATGCTTTGCCATCTTTCCAGAGATGCAACCCATGTATTTTTGTGATGTGTGTGGTGACTAGCACAAGCTTGCAAAGTGGGGCATTCGTTAATGCTGATTTCAGGGACTTAGCATTTCCACTAAGTCCTTGATCTGTTTATCTCATTATGCCATATGTTCATGTTGTTTCCTAGTGATCCGTGCCTCTTTTGAGGATGATCAGTAAGGATGTTTTATTAATCTTGTAGTTCTCTATCCATCCATGTCTTTGTTTGCAATTATGGAGCACCCTAGCTTGAGTCAATCGAGCTCTACTTTTGCTATTTCGTGAATCTGGCCAGATTTTCTACTTGTTAGCGATTTTGCCGAGGATGTTGTAGTTGATCCGTGCATGCTATGTTATTGTTCTTGCCATGTCTAGCTTGTATAATGTGTATTCTTGATGGGTGTATGCTTAGATTGTCATGACATGCTCTTTAGTGAATGCATCGAGCTTGTAAACATGCCTACTTGATATCTGATTTTGCATGCTCCAGTTTTCACTAAGTCTGAGAACTGATTATGTTTTTGCCATGTTCACATGCTTGAAAATGTATTTTCTGATCCCTTTTGGCTCAAGGTAACTAATGGACTTTTGTTAAGCTCTTTGAGTAGCTCCATGCCATGCTTTACTTTGCCATGTTCAGGTCCTGTAGCATATAGTTTTCATGCTCCAAAGTGTGCTACCTGATCTGAAATTCCAGACAAGTGTTAATTTCACTAAGTCTAAAATCTGTTTACCAAATGCATTTTTGCCATGCTTGTTTGAACCTGTTAATGGATGAATTGGCCGTAGCTCAGTGCTAGTCTTTTGTTAAGCATCATGAATGGATCCCTGCCATGTATTTTGTTGCCATGTTTGGGTGCTGTAGCATGTTCATCTTGTTGCATGTAGATGGCTACTTGCTGTAAATCGCAGAACGTGGTCATATTTGAATTGCTTGCCATTTCCAAACCGTAACTCCGATTCCGGTGATCTTTATATCGTTTTCAAGGGATTTCATCTCCCCTTTCCAGTGGCACACTTGGATTTCCAAGTTGAGGCCAGGTTCATGCATTCCTTGTCAAATCTTGCATATGCATCGCATATCGCATCCCGCATAGCATACCATCTTTGCATCATGTTGTTTGAGCTTTGCACGTGGTTGATTGTGTCCTTGTTGCTTGTTTGTCTTGTTTGGGTAGAGCCGGGAGACGAGTTCGCTAACGAGGAGCCCGTTGAGTTTGCTTTCGAGGATCCAGTCAACTCTGACAACTTTGCAGGCAAGATGATCATACCCTCGAAATCACTACTATCTTTGCTTTGCTAGATGCTCGCTCTTTTGCTATGCCTATGCTACGATGCCTACCACTTGATTATCATGCCTCCCAAATTGCCATGTCAAACCTCTAACCCACCATGTCCTAGCAAACCGTTGATTGGCTATGTTACCGCTTTGCTCAGCCCCTCTTATAGCGTTGCTAGTTGCAGGTGAAGATTGGAGACCGTTCCTTGTTGGAACATTATTTACTTGTTGGGATATCATTATATTGCCTTGTTATCTTAATGCATCTATATACTTGGTAAAGGGTGGAAGGCTCGGCCTCTCTCCTAGTGTTTTGTTCCACTCTTGCCGCCCTAGTTTCCGTCATATCGGTGTTATGTTCCCGGATTTTTGCGTTTCTTACGCGGTTGGGTGATAATGGGAACCCCTCGATAGTTCACCTTGATTAAAGCTTTTCCAGCAATGCCCAACCTTGGTTTTACCATTTGCCACCTAGCCTCTTTTTCCCTTGGGTTTCCGGAGCCCGAGGGTCATCTTATTTTAAACCCCCCCGGGCCAGTGCTCCTCTGAGTGTTGGTCCACCTGTCAGCTGCCGGTGGCCACCAGGGGCAACTCTGGGCTAGCCTACCCTTACCTAGGACAATCTGAGTGTGCCTTGAGAACGAGATATGTGCAGCTCCTATCGGGATTTGTCGGCACATTCGGGCGGTGTTGCTGGATTTGTTTTAACTTGTCGAAGTGTCTTGTAGAACCGGGATACCGAGCCTGATCGGAATGTCTCGGGAGAAGGTCTATTCCTTCGTTGACCGTGAGAGCTTGTCATGGGCTAAGTTGGGACTCCCCTGCAGGGATTTGAACTTTCGAAAGCCGTGCCCGCGGTTATGGGCAGATGGGAATTTTTTAATGTTCGGTTGTAGATAACTTGAACCTTAACTTAATTAAAATGAATCAACTGTGTGAGTTGCCATGATGGTCACTTCTCGGCGGAGTCTGGGAAGTGAACACCTTGTTGGAGTAATGCTTGCCGCAGGTTGCCCTCTAGTTATCCGTTCGCGCTTTGCCTTCTCTCCTCGCTCTCTTTTGCGAACAGGTTAGCCACCATATATGCTAGTCGCTTGCCGCAGCTCCGCATATATTTTACCTTGCCTTACCTATAAGCTTAAATAGTCTTGATCGCGAGGGTGCGAGATTGCTGAGTCCCTGTGGCTCACAGATTACTTCCAAACCAGATGCAGGGCCTGATGATTCCGTTCCAGATGACGCGCTTGAGCTCAAGTGGGAGTTCGACGAGGACTCACGCCGATATTACGTGTCTTTCCCTGATGATCAGTAGTGGTGCCCAGTTGGGGCGATCGGGACCGTGTCGCATGTTGGGTTTATCTTTCATTTTGGCGCCGTAGTCGGGCCATGAGTGTTTGAATGTTGTAATGCTATTTATGTACTTTGATTGACCTGGCGAGTTTAAGCCAACTATGTATCTCCCCTTTTATTATCTATA
This sequence comes from Triticum aestivum, assembly GCF_018294505.1. Classification (NCBI taxonomy): domain Eukaryota; kingdom Viridiplantae; phylum Streptophyta; class Magnoliopsida; order Poales; family Poaceae; genus Triticum; species Triticum aestivum. The sequence continues at coordinate 153,908,210 of NC_057803.1, read as the reverse complement.
TTACATGGGTTGTTGTGAAGATTGCCTAACTTGCGACATTGCTTTCAATGCGGTTATGCCTCTAAGTCGTGCCTCGACACGTGGGAGCTATAGCCGCATCGAGGGTGTTACAAGTTGGTATTAGAGCCTTCCCCGACCTTAGGAGCCCCCATTGCTTGACCGTTTTTAGCGGTCGAGTTGAGTCTAAAAAAATGTTTTGAGTCATTTAGGAATTATATATCGGAGAGTTTAGGAATTCTTTTTACTCCCCAGTCTCCTCATCGCTCTGGTAAGGCATCCTGACGTAGAGTTTTGACTCTTCTCTTCTCAAATTTCACTAAAAAAATTTAGGATCACGCGGGTATCTTGGAATCGTTCTGATGGTTTTGTGACGAGAACATTGTTCTTGGTGCCTCCTGTCTTTAGGGGTTGTGGCAGTGTCCCGGGGAGTTGAGCTCCGAGGTGTTGTCATCACAATTTTATCGTTGCAGTTCTGGAATACCTGAGTTTAGTGCGCCGACATCGAAAATCTCTTTTATGCAGATCGTTAGTGAGATAACCTCGACGCCACCCAGTATTGGGGCGGGAGTTCGGGAGTATCGCCATAACTTGTATAACGGATGCTTTTCAAAGGTTGAGGTAGATGGTATCCGAAGTTTTTCTTGGTTATGTGTTGAAGGATGGATACAGCTGGATGTAGGATTTGCTAGATTTGGGTGAGATATTATGCTTCCCCTGTATCCCCAACACCTGATTGCATAACCGAAAAGGTTCGGGAGTTTCATAGGTGGGAATTCTTGTAGCTCTAGTTCTTCTTCCACGGATATTTGGTTTGAGATTGGGATTTCTTACCGAGTATTCGTTCTTGATCCATACCTTGTTGATTTATTTCTCTACCTAAATTCTAAGTGGCTTCTCAATTTATGGATATGTGACCATTTTCAAGTGGAATGCATTCGAACTTATGTTCGGATGTGAAGCCTATATGTTGCAATGTCATCCTGTTTGATTCAGCTTCATTTTATCTGTCAATGTGCTAACGGTTGTCACCCTCTTCAGGATGGCTCCCGCTAAGAGCACCAATCAGAATCAGAATCAAGATCCGCCACCACCTCCACCTCCTCCAGAGGCATGGAAAGCTGTGATGGCCGCAACCAATGCAAACACACAGTTGATCATGCAAATTCTTCAAGAGCGCAATCAAGCGAACCAAGGCAACCAAGGCAACAATCAGAATCACTTTGCTACACTCAACTAGTTCCTTGCTAACGGGCCAAAGACTTTCAACAATTGTATTGAGGCAACTGATGCTGATGATTGGCTCGTGGATCTGTGCAAGCATTTCAAGTGCAGTAACGTCAGGCCTGAGGACTTCGTCAAGTTCGCTTCCTTCCAACTCAAAGACCAAGCTGCAGAATGGTTCCAGCAGTACAAGGATTCCAGAGGAGGCCGTGTGATTACCTGGGATGAATTCCATCAAGATTTCAAAGCTCATCATATACCTCAGAGCATGGTTGAGAGCAAGCGTGAGGAATTCCGCAACCTGAAGCAAGGCTCTTTGTCTGTCTATGACTACAACAAGTTGTTTCAGAAGCTCGCCCGCTTTGCTAAGCAGGACGTCCCCGACGAGAAGAGCATGATATACCAGTTCAGGGGTGGTCTTAGAGAAGAAATTCAGCTAGCTCTTGTTCTCTTTGAGCCCTTGAGGTACGATGAGTTCTACAACATGGCATTGAAGCAAGAGGCCGCTCAACTAAGGTGTGATGCTTCCTAGAAGCGAGTCAGAGATGCTACGCCTTCTTCCTCTACTCAAGTGGCCAAGCAGCAGAAGTATTGGATTCCTCCTCCTCCGTTCCGTCAGCTGTACCAGCAGAAGAGCAAAGGTGGCAGTGGATCTTCCCACCCACCCAACCCTGGCATTCAGAACAAGACTTCGTCTCAAGCTCCAAGATCGAGTGCTCCGTATCACCGTCCTCTTTCAGAGGTCACGTGCAACAAGTGCCAACAGAAGGGTCACTATGCCAACAAATGCTTCAATCAGAGGCGTCTTCCTCCTCCTCCTCCTCCTGTGAGATCGGCAAGTACAACTGTGGTCAAGCATAACCCCAAGCACACCAAGGTCGACTTGATGAACGCAGCTCAGGCAGAGGACTCATCAGATGTCATCATGGGTAACCTTCCTGTTAACGATATTCCAGCTAAAGTTCTTTTTGACACTGGTGCATCGCATTGTTTCATCTCAAGACCGTTTACATCTAGGCATGAATTGACTTCACAAGTTTTGCCTAGTCCGTTAGCAGTTGTCTCTCCCGGTAAGCGCATGCATGCTGACTCCATCGTTCCGGATGTTACTATCACCTTGGGTGACTACAAGTTTCTGGCTTCTCCAACGGTTCTTGGTGACTCGGATATTGATCTTATTCTCGGGATGGTTTGGCTTTCTAAGCACAAGGTGCATCTTGATTGTGCAGCCAGGAAGATTCAATTAACTCATTCGTCTGAGGATGTAATTGTCTTTGCCGCTCGTGATGATACCATCCGTCTGTTTTCTCTCAATGAGAAGGGTGAACTGGATGCTATCTCGCAAATTCCAGTTGTTTGCAAATATCAAGACATCTTTCCAGAAGAGCTTCCAGGAATGCCTCCACACCGGCCAGTTGAATTCGTCATCGATCTTGAGCCTGGCACGGAACCGGTTTGCAAGCGTCCTTACAAGCTCAGACCTGAAGAGTTGAAGGAGCTAAAGAAGCAACTCGATATTCAAGAGAGAATGGGTCTCATCCGGCCTAGTTCTTCTCCGTGGGGTTGTGGTGTTCTTTTGTGAAGAAGAAGGATGGAACGGACCGACTTTGTGTTGATTACCGTCCATTGAACGATTGGCCGCCCTCCCGATCGACGGCGAGTCACCAGTGGTAATTGAAACACGACGGGCCAGAGAGCTCCTTCAAACAGCTTTAACCCAGCAGCAAGCTTATTCGCATAGTCGCATGAGGATTCATTCCACCCCCCCCCCCCGTCCGAGTTGGAGCTACAACAGGCATATCGATGAACCGGCCATCTCAAGCAGTACACATCATCGTAACTCGCCGCGAGGCCATAACCCGGTGGGTGGTGGTGCTAATGCGCAGGATGTGGTGGATCATGGTCGTGCACGTCGAGAAGCCGAGTTAGCAGCACAACATGCGACTCGTTAGCTTACTCCGATTCATCCTACCAGTTCAGTGGAGCTAGGTGTGGTCTTCAGTTCTTTATGGGTGCCGTGTCTCACCCCCGCTTTGTGTAATGTGCGACTACCCAAGGATTTTAAAGGCCCTCGTAAAGTGCCCAATTACACTGCCGATTTATCCCCTTATTCATGGGTTGAGAGTTATGAGATGACGATGGAGATGCTGGACGTGGATGAAGCGGTGTGTGCTAAGTACTTCACCATCATGTTGGAGGGGACAACTCGTACTTGGTAAAAGAGCTTACCGGCTAACTCCGTCGAGTCATGGGCCGAGTTAAAAAAACCGGTTTATCCAGAATTTTAAGGATACATGTAAGCAACCTATGCCGATTGTGGACTTGGCTGCTTGTGTTCAAGAGGATGGGGAGTCTACAACCCATTGGGTGAAGCGAGTCTCAGCCATTATGCATTCGTCATATCGCATCAACGCGGATACAGTAGTTTTGACGTTGGAAGGCAATTGCCAGTTTATGCCATTAAAACTAAAGTTGGGAAGGCTCAAACGTCACTGCAATGACATGTCAACCCTTATGGCTGCTTTGGTGAAATATGCCGATTCAGATAGTACCAAAGACCCTGAGTCTGAGGATGACAAGCCGGGGAAGGGGAAAAAGAACGGCAATGCCAAGGGGCAGTAGCATAATCCGACAGGTCATGGGAACAATGGTAAGCGCAAGGCAGACAATAGCTTGGACTTTGTGGCTAACACCAATGCCCAGGATAACAGTCAGCGTCGCAAGGGTAAACCGCCCCAACGGGGTGGAGGGTCAGGTGCTAATCTTGAACAACTGCTAAATCAGCCTTGCCCAAAACACAGATCGAAGGAGAGGCCAGCTTCGCATCATTGGAAGGATTGCTTTATTATGCGGGAGTTCATAAATTCCAATCTATTTCAATATGAAATTGGCCTGCCTGTGGTTCAGGAGGTGGATTTCATGTGCCAGGTTATGGAGGTAACAGCTCGGATTCAGGGTTCCAAGGCAATCAAACCGGACATGGTAATCAAGGCAATCAGGGTAATCAGGGAGGGTATAACCATTAGGGGAATCAGCAGCAACAACAATCGGGTTATCAGGGTAATCCGAAGCAGTTGAATAGTTGGCAGTATCATGTCTTCACCACTAGCTTGTGTAAACGCGATCAGAAGCTTCATAAAAGGGCCGTGAACTCTATTAAACTGGCGGTGCCTCAGTATCTGCGCTGGTCTGAGCAACCCATTTTATGGATTCGAGAGGATCACCCACCCCGGGTTGATAATCCGGGTCATCTGGCGTTAGTGGTGGCACCTCAAGTTGGGGGGTATAAGTTCACCAAGGTGCTTATGGATGGGGGAAGCAGTATCAATATCCTTTACTATGATACCTTCCGCCGTATGGGACTAACAGATAAGAGTCTTAAACCGTTGGACACCGTTTTTCATGGTGAGGTGCCTGGTTGATCGGCGTATCCAGTTGGCAAGATAGCCCTAGACGTGGCTTTTGGATGTGATCATGATTCGAGGTCAGAGATGTTGACTTTTGAGGTGGTGAAAATCAAGAGTCCATATCATGCCCTGTTCGGGCGACCGGCTTATGCCAAGTTCATGGTGAGGCTGTGTTATGTTTATCTGCAGCTTAAGATGCCGGGTCATAAGGGGACCATCATAGTACATGGGAGCAGGAAGATTGCTTTGGAATGTGAAGAGGGTGATGCGGCTTATGCTGAGTCAGTTTGTGCCACAGAGGAGCTGAAGTTTTATAAGGACAATGTTGATCCGGCAGACATGACTTCTTTGAAAAAACCAACTACGGAGCATGATCTGGCGTTGAAGTTTAAATCGGCTACAGACACTAAGATGGTTGATTTTGTTCTCGGCGATTCATCCAAGCAGTTCAGCATCAGCGCTAACCTGGATCCCAAATAGGAAAGCGCGCTCATCGAGTTCATCCATGAGAACCGGGACATCTTTGCATGGAACCCTTCTGACATGCCAGGTGTACCGAGGGAACTCACTGAGCACACACTTAATATAGATCCTAAGTTTAAACCGGTCAGGCTGTTTCTCCGCCGCTTCAATGAACAAAGGCATAAGGCTATTGGTGATGAGGTAGCTCGGCTGTTGGCCGCAGGGTTTATCGTGGAGGTCTTTCACCCGGAGTGGCTGGCTAATCCAGTGCTGGTTCTTAAGAAAAACGGCACTTGGCGTATGTGTGTGGACTACACAGAGTTGAGCTGATCCCTTTGCCCTTCCTCGTATTGATCAGATTATTGATGCTATGGCGGGTTGTGACCATTCGTGTTTTCTGGATTCTTACTCTGGTTATCATCAGATCAAAATTGCGGTTAAGGACCAGGAGAAGACAACTTTTATAACTCCCTTTGGAGCCTTCTGCTATGTATCTATGCCCTTTGGGCTCAAGAGTGCCCAGGCGACTTATCAGCGTTGTGTTCAGACTTGTCTTCATAAGCAGATTGGGCGTAATGTTCATGCATATGTGGATGACATTGTGGTGAAATCTAGTAAGGAGGAAACATTGATAGATGACTTCAAGGAAACCTTTAGTAACCTCCGGGTTTATAAGATGATGCTTAATCCGGACAAATGTGTCTTTGGTGTTCCAGCAGGCAAGCTCTTGGGTTTTCTGGTGTCTAACAGGGGCATTGAGGCTAATCGGAGAAGATCACAGCTATCACCTCTCTGGCTAAACCGACATGTATCAATGACGTTCAGTGTTTGGCGGGCCGGATTGCGGCTTTGAGTCGGTTTATCAGTCGTCTTGGGGAGAAGGCTATCTCTTTATATCAGATGCTAAAGAAAACGGATGACTTTGTCTGGAGCGACGCGGCTGATAAAGCGTTTGAGGATTTGAAGAGACAATTAGCTGAACCGCCTGTCCTTGCGGCTCTAGTCGATAAAGAGCCTTTATTGCTATATATGTGGCTGCTAATGCCCGGGCTGTTAGTGTGGCTATTGATGTGGAGCGTAAGGCGGCTAGAAAGGAGTATCCGGTTCAACGACCGGTTTATTATATCAGTGAGGTGCTTATCGAATCAAAGCAGAGGTATCCGCATTGGCAGAAGCTGGTGTATGGGGTTTTTATGGCAAGCCGGAAGCTCAAGCATTATTTTCAGGGTCATCCTATCACAGTGGTCAGTTCAGCCCCTCTGGGAGATATCATTCAAAACAAAGAAGCAACTGGCCGGATTGCCAAATGGGCTATTGAGCTTGGACCTCGCGGGATAAAATATACGCCTCACACAGCAATCAAATCCCAAGCACTTGTGGACTTCATCAATGATTGGACAGAGTTGCAGGCACTGGAGGAAAAGCTAGATAACACATATTGGACCATTCACTTTGATGGTTCTAGACAGTTGGAGGGCTCGGGGGCTGGAGTCATATTAACTTCCCCACGAGGTGACAAGTTTTGTTATGTTCTTCGCTTAATGTTCCCTTGCACTAACAATGCAGCTGAGTATGAGGCCTTACTCCATGGTCTGAGGATGGCTAAGGAGATGAACTTAAGCCGGGTTAAATGCTTCGGTGACTCGGACCTGGTGGCTCAGCAGGTATCTTTCACTTGGGATTCTAAGGATCCACTCATGGCTGCATATCGATGAGAGGTGGACATAGTGGCTGGTCATTTCAAGGGTTATCAAGTTGACCATATAGACCGGGGAAAGAATGAAGCAGCAGGCGCTTTAAGTCGTCTAGGCTCCCAGCGTAAACCGGTGCCACCTAATGTCTTCCTCGACATACATCATAATCCATCGGTCAAGATACCCACAGAGGAGGAGTTGGCTATTCCTGATCCGGAGGCCCAAGTGGTGGCGGCTTTGCATGTTATATCGGATTGGACAGTCACGTACCTGGCTTACATGAACCGGGGCGAGTTATCGGATGATGAAACAGTGGCCCGGCAGATAATCCGGCGATCCAAGTCAATGACCGTTATCAACGGGGAGCTACATCATTACAGCGTCACAAGAGCAATTCAGTGTTGCGTGTCTCCTCAAGAGGGTTGTGAGATTTTGCGAGAAATACACGAAGGAGATTGTGGTCACCATGCCGGTTCAAAACCCTTGTTGGCTAAGACTTTTCGTCACGGCTTCTATTGGTTGACGGCTCATGCTAACGCTGAGGATTTAGTAAAAAGGTGTGACGGTTGTCAGAAATTTGCACGCCGCGCTCATGTTTCGGCTCAAGAGTTGAGAATGATTCCAATCACTTGGCCATTTGCAACTTGGGGGCTAGATATGGTTGGACCCTTTAAGAGGTCCAAGGACAAAAAGACCCACCTGTTGGTGGCGGTTGATAAGTTTACCAAGTGGGTAGAGGCAGAGCTAGTTAGTAAGTGTGATGCAGCCACGTCTGTCCAATTCATCAAAAAGGTGATATTCTGGTTTGGTTTTCCGCACAGCATTATAACTGATACGGTACTAATCTGTCCAAGGGTGATATGGAGGAATTTTGTCAACGTGAGCACATCCGGCTTGATGTAGCGTCAGTGGATCACCCCCAGTCCAATGGTCAAGCAGAGAGGGTAAATCAAGAAATGTTGAGAGGTATTAAACCCTGGCTTATGGTTCCTTTAAAGCGGACACCGGGTTGTTGGGTGGAGGAGTTACCTTTCGTATTATGGAGTATCAACACCACACCAAACAGATCTATGGGTTACACGCCTTTCTTCATGGTTTACGGAGTAGAGGCGGTTCTCCCTAGTGACATCCATCATGACTCGCCCCGTGTGGCCGCTTACGTTGAAGCTAAAAATGAGAAGGCACGTCAGGACTCACTGTACCTGTTAGATGAGGAGCGTGATCTTGCAGCGGCGTGGTTGGCGATTTATCAACAAGATCTCCGATGTTATCACAGCCGTCGGGTTAATACCAGAACTTTTCAAGAGGGCGATCTGGTGCTCCGGCTCATCCAAGATCAGATTGATATGCACAAGTTATCCCCACCTTGGGAAGGACCTTTTGTGGTCAGTAAGAACCTGCACAACGGGTCATACTACCTTATCGATGTTCAAGAGCAGAAAGACTCACGCAAATTGGAAAAGGAGACCCAGCGGCCATGGAATATAGCTCTTCTTCGGCCTTACTATACTTGAGCCACAGGCTCTTCTTATGTACATACTTATGACAATGTATATATTATATAATAAACTGGAGCCTCAGCTAAAGCGGGGTCTCTGTTCTTTTTTACATCATGTGTGGTTACATGGGGGCTTCTACTTACAAGGCGGAGTTCTATTAACCCGACCTATAAAGCCACATAGATATAAAGGAAATCACTAGGGGGCTTGGTCGTATTCGAACCATAGCTACACCTCTTGATCGGCTTAAGACCAAAAAGGGAAATCACTAGGGGGCTTGGTTGTATTTACACCATAGCTACACCTTTTGATAGGCTTAAAGCCAAAAGGAAATTATGTGGAACCAAAGAGAGTTTGTTGCATAAAGCACAACTCAAACATAGGTAACCACTGAGCATAGCTCAAATATTACTTGGGGGCTCCTTGCTTCTCAAAGAACAACGAGCTTGCACCCTTGTAATAGGTTATCAAGCTAGGCTTGGAAGCCAGGTGTATTCACCTAAAATACCGGGTTATCCTGCCTTTTTAAGTAAGCCACTCCGTCCAAGTAAACCTGGTATGACCCATCGAACGTTTGACAAGTCAATCTCATAGACCCTGAACTTGTCAAAGTTAAAACGATGATTGGTTGAAGATTGAGGTCCATCCTAAAAGGCTTTGAAAAATGGTTTAACTCAGCAGCCTGGTAGCCCATGAAAAGCCTTGCATACTTCTTTTGTATTTGTTGTTTTAAACATCTTTTGATAAGGGATTTATGAATATTTTCTGATAAACCGGTGTTTATTACAACCCGACATGGCTTTCAACGTTAAGTTGTTAGTACATGGTCAGTTTTAATCCGGCAATAATATTGCTCCGGTCTGGTTTGACTACAAGTCACCACAATTATATGCATAAACCGGTGTTTACCATCACCCAGAAGGATTTCGGTATGAACCGACAAGGATGCAAGGAGTCATCAACACTCTAGATTGGTGTTATCACCTTTTGTTATAACAACAGTTGGTAAGCCAAATGAGATATACCATAGGTATCATCTATTTTATATCTACATATTACAGCCTTGGTTCGGCATCCAAGTTATATATATGTTTGGGCACCATGACCTGTCCAGCGGTAAACCGCTAGGACACTTTCAATTTTTTTGCAGGAATAAGCTAAATAAAGCCACTATGGATTATGCATATAATAGATCCCAAAAGCATGGCGAGTTATCAATGTCGAGCAAAACAAGTATGCTCGATGGCATAAGCAGGTAAGTATTTGAACTAGCCTATTACAAGGCGCTTTAGTGCCCACACAGGATAATTGTTTCAACATGTTTGGCAAATGATTAAACCGGCTTCCAAATTAAGATTCTTCATCCAGACGGCTTGAAGCTTGAGGGTCAACTTGAGCGGGTGCATTCTCCTCATCGCTACCCACTCGCTGGAAATCAGTCGTTGACCAATCGATTCTAGTTAAGGCTTGAAAAATGACTTCTTCATGAATAAGGTTGGAAGGGTCAATGTCAGGGGCATAACTATGCTTACGAATCGGCGGAACAAGATCTTCTATATCATGAATCGGCGCGGGCTCTCTTTTCCCCTCAACATCATAAACCGGTTGACAATGAGATAGATCTGTGTCATCCGCCAATTTGCTTGCTATAGGCCGCATTTCCTTTGTCAGCCTTCGGAGATCATCATTGTTGAAATCTGAACCGTCTTCCTTCACACCAGGATAACCTTTGCTGATATGCCGGTTCAAGATCTGCAATCCATGCCTTGGACCCGATTAGCGCGGTCAGTGCACCTGACCTTGCGGCTGATCTCTTCAGTTCATCCCACCAGGCAGGCAGCATGGCCAACTTTTCGATGGTTTCTTTTATCAGCGTTGGAGGAGGCTAGTTATAAGCTGCTGTGCAAATAGCTCGCTGGGATCCAGAGTACAGCTGTTCTATCAAAGTATAGGCCGCTTTAAGCTTCATCTGCATATCGGAACCCAGATGAGTGATGTGGGTCTTGTCATGGTAAAGCATCAGTAAACCAGCCATTGATAAGATATTATGAATTGGAAAAACTTCATATGAGGATACTCACCAAATATAGTAGAGGTCACACTACAGGAATCAGCTATTTTGCCGTCTGCCATGGCGGACAGCAAAGGCATGAACGGCGGACGGCAAAGGCCTTTGCCGTCAGCTGCGGACGGCAAAAGGCTCCGACAAAGTAGGCTACGGTAAACAGCTACTTTGCCGTCTGCTTCCTGGCGGCTGACGGCAAAGGACCTTTGCCGTCTGCGGCGGACGGCAAAGAGAGCGGACGGCAATAATTGCGCTGTCAGTCCGTTAAGTGGCTAACGGCAGGCCTTTGCCGTCCGCCGCTGACGGCAAAATTTCTAGTGTCTTTGTCATCTGCTGTATGATGTCATCTACACGTCACTACATGGCATTAATCTGCCATTTTAAGCCGGCCAGTTCTTCAACCACCGGCTCCAGGGCTGCTTCTGCGTCTTCGGCCTTCTTTGCTAAACCGGCTTTCTCTGTCTCCCAGTCTGCACGCTCTTTATTAAAGGTTTCCTTTAGCTTCTCCATGGCTGCTAAGGCATTAGTCAGTTCTTCCTTGGCCTTGGAAGCCTCCGCTTGCTGAGATTTAATGTTCTCCTGAAGATCAGCGGTTTGAGCATCCTTCTTACTCAGCTCGGCCAACAAAGGCAAGATATATCATCAATGGGCTGTGTATATTTGAAGTACCAAGCGTATAACAAGTTATGCACTTTGTACTTGGGGGCTAATGCCTATTTGCTCTGTCATAATTTTTTTTGCAAGTCTCAAGTACAATGCAATCATTATCCTTGACACTTGGGGGCTAATGTACATTTGTTCGAATGGAAGCATGGATTAAAGACCCGGTTCACCTTGGAAATATAAACCGGCCCTTGGGGACTACACAGGCGAAAACTACAGGAATACAATGATCAAGTCTGGTTTATTTCAAAAGATCATCTGATATATGGAGGATAAGTTTGCAAGGGTTAAGGTATTACAAAGTCCCGGTTTATGATTACCATCATAAACCGGCCCTTGGGGGCTACTTGAGTTGGTACTTATAAATTGGATTTAAGAAAGGAAAAGTGATGAAAATACCTCATAGTGCTCCTTCATCAGATTCACCAAACCGGCTTCATAATCACCGTTTGAGTGCAGACGGTTTAGAAAACCAGAGTGGAGTTCTTGAGCACTAAGATGGGCGTAGCTTGATAAATTGGTGCTCCATTTTCCTTTCTCCATGGCAGCATGCTCTTCCTTGGCACTATGTTTCGCCAATATAACAGGATGGCCAGGAGAGGTGTGGCTAATATCGGTAATGATAACCTCACCTGCTTTATCTCCAGCAGCCTTTTCTGGAGTTGATGGAATGACAGTAGTCCTCACTGAACTAGAAGGTCTGTCATCAACCCGGATTGGACTTGCCGGCTCATCATCTGGCACAGCAGTATCAACTTCTGTTTGTTCATCAACATTATGATCTTGATGGGACGGTTCATCGAAAGTGGCCTCAGTATTTGGACCCTTCAGTTCTGCAATTTGCTCCGGTTCAATAACCACATGGTCTTCTGGCGGGTTATTCACATGAGCCTTCTTACTGGGTCTGGCTTTGGCTCTAAACAAAACAAGATGCAAAGGTTAGCATAGCATATAAAGTGTGAAACATCAACAGATTGGGTTGAAATACTTACCCAGCCACGGTTTTAAGAGGAGGGTGTTATGTGGCTGTAGATTCGCCGGATAGAGAAGGAGGTGTCACCTGATAATTCGAATCGGACGGGTTAAGAGGTTGTCGGAAATAGCTGGCCTTGGGATAATAAGTGTCAGAAGTGGGTGAGACCTCAGGTCGGCATTTTCGGACTGGGGTATTCAGTAAACCGGTCGAAGTGACCGTTTGGCCGCTGTGCCGCATTGTGCGGCAAGCCTCGTGCTGCTGCTTCTTCAAAATAAATGTTGGATCCAAGTGAGCAAGAGGGTGAGAAAAGCTTACTTTCCGGACTGCTTGACGGATTTTTTGTGTTGGCAGAGGATCTAAACCGGAGGAAAGGATAATTACCTCTGCATCGTCAGCTTGGCTGCCTTCAACGTCCTCCTGATAAATATCATTGTCAATGAGATGCATGAAAAGTGAACCAAGTGAATCAAGTTCTACCTCTGCTTCCGGTTCATCCGGGTCGTCATCAAGCTCTAAACCGATGGGTGCAGGTGCCTTCCTCTTTGTGGTTTTCTTGACGGCTTTCGTTTTAGGACGAGAAGGCTTCACCGCTTTCTCTTGAGGTTTCTTTTTACAGAATGGATCATCACCCTATTTAAGAATGGGCAGAGGGTATTCAAAGATAGCACAGTACAAAAAATATCAGGTGTAAAGCGGAAGCATAGATAATACTTACAGCGGGCGGTTTGTTTTGCGTGTAAAAGGGACTTAACCCGATCTTGCTGCAGACAGCTTCCGGTTCGTTCAACATTTTCTTCACAGACTCAGTGACTTCTTCATCTGTTAGATGAATATTGATGTGACGTTGAGAGTCTTGTACGTCACCAATATACTCACACATTAAGCTAGAGAGGCGACTTAACGACAAAATGCTCCAGGATATCCAGCAACGGACGCAGTCCACGCCTGCTAAACCGTTGGCCAGGAAGGCTCTAAGCTTGGCAAGTTGAGGTGCATACGAGGCCCGTTCCTGGGCACTTAGTCGTTGCGGAAGTGGATGAGTATTAGCGAGCTGGTGTGCACGATTACCCGGCAGAGGGTTCTCATCTTCGGGAGAGGTGTCTCTGTAATAGAACCAAGTTTGGTTCCACTCCTTTGGGTGACTGTGAAGTTTGGCATGAGGAAAGTCAACTTCTTTCCTTTCTGAATAGAGACACCGCCAAGTTCAGTATTGGGTCCGTCTACAAATTTAGTGCACCGGTTTAAAGGGAAGAAATCCGGAACAGCTCGATAGTTGGTTCTTCTTGTAGGTACACTTCACAAAAAACTTGAAAGTTGCATATATTGTATACCGAGTTGGGTCCAATATCTTGAGGGTGGAGCTGAAAGCTGGCAAGTACATCTCGAAAAAACTTCAATCCGGGCGGTTTAAAGCCACGGCCTATGTGATCAACAAACACCACTACTTCACCCTGCTTGGGGGTAGGAGGATTTTCTGTCCCAGGAACTCGCCACCGGATTTCATTCTTCTTCGGTAAGGTACCAATCTTGGCCATTCCGTTCAGTTGCTCCTCTGTAACCCGAGAGGGGACCCAGTTACAGGAATAAAACAGCTTGGCCATTGCAAGTGAAAAGCTGGGAAGAAAATAAATGCCGGTTTACTATTCATTAATGGTGATGCATAAGGTACAACAGGGAAAAGGAATCCAAGTATGTGAAATCGGTAAACCGGAGGCTGATGCAATTATGAATGATAAAGTGATAAGCAGAAACAGAGGTATACACATATTATTAAACTGGAGTATGACTATGGAGATAAAGGGATTGGCGGTTTACAAGGGGACTAATGGCATATGATAGATTATTTTCTACAAGGATAAACCGCCTATGCGGATAAGGAAGATACAGATCTAAGGCAAGAATGACTAAGTAAGGAAAACAGGTTTCACAAGATTGCATTGAAAGTTTGGATCTACCGTAAGTCGGGAAAAGGAAAAATATTGAGACTTAAAAAAGTTTGGTCCCGAAGCAGTTCACAAAAGATCCAGATCAAGTTGTTAGGTATTTAAGGTTTGGTTTAAATGGCCGAGATAAGGAGTACCATAGCTACTGTGCGGAACACGTCAAGATTGAGCTCTGCTATCTATGGGCTGACGAAGAACACGAGAAGAGAGGCATGAACCCGTATGAACCCTAATGGATCTACAGAAGAAAGAAGGAAAGGTTTACAACAGCTATTGACGTAGCGGAGGTGCGTCGCGTTTCTCTGATGCGACCAGGTCGATGCAGCGGTTGACACTGATGCAGGGGCGAAGTTCGACGACGGCGGCGTTCGGGCGCAGGGACGTCGCGAGGAGGAAGAAGATATGAAGAGGTAGCGGAGGAAACAGAAAAAGGGGTCTCAGCCGTATTTATAAGGCGAAGAGATAAGCGACAGGCGCGATAATCGAGGAGCTCGAAAATGGATCTTTAATAAAGTTGTCGCCTCGATGGTTGGATTCTCATTAATAAAGGGCATCTTCGGCTTCAACGAATAGGTGACGTCATGGCGGTTTACTGCGGATCTAAAGGATGACGTCACGGCGGTGTACAGATCCATGTGAAGGTACCAGGGCAAGAAGTTTCCTAAGTGTTGAAGATTGACATGAACAAGTTCATATCAATCTGGGGCCTAATGTTGGGGATATTACTACTGGACGTAAACTGGCCAGGAGTAGCCGGGTTAACTCTATGAAGATTAGAAGCCCATGAAGACGTGAGGATGGTGGCTCTTTACGAAGGCCCAAGGCCCAAACGCGGATTAAGGCCTGTAGATGTAAATCGACTTTCTTATGTAACTTGCATTGTAAGATAGGAAGGATAGAGACCGAGTTGGACACATTAAAGATCCTGCCTCGGGACTCTGTAAACCGACGGGCATCAACCTGTGTATATAAAGGGACGACCTGGCAGCGGTTTAGGGACAACGCAACACACAACAACAGCTCGAGAGCCAGGCAAAGCGGATTCGCTCCCTGGTCATCGAAACCCCAGCAATTCCATCACAACTAGACGTAGGCTTTTACCTTCATCGAAAGGGGCCGAACTAGTATAAAACTCTCGTGTCCCTTGTCTAGTTTAAAACCTTTAAGTTAACCCGTAGTGATGGCTCCACGACTAAGTCCTTTCACGAGGACATCTGCCATGACAAAAGCATGACACCATGGGTTCAGAAACCCATGCATTTTCCTCCTAAACCATCCAAGAAAAAGGATGATGAGGATTTTGAGCGCTTTGCTGAAATGATTAGACCTATCTTCTTGCGTATGCGTTTGACTGATATGCCTAAAATGAATCCTTATGCTAAGTACATGAAATAAATTGTTACTAATAAAAGAAAGATACCGGAAGCTGAAATTTCCACCATGCTTGCTAATTATACTTTTAAGGGTGGAATACCTAAGAAACTAGGAGATCCCGGAGTACCAACTGTACCATGCTCCATTAAAGGAAACTATGTTAAAACTGCTTTATGTGATCTTGGAGCCGGTGTTAGTGTTATGCCTATCTCTTTATATCGTAAACTTAATTTGAATAAGTTGACACCTACTGAAATATCTTTGCAAATGGCCAATAAATCAACTGCTATACCTGTCGGTATTTGTGAGGATGTGCCTGTTGTGGCTGCAGACGTTACTATTTTAACGGGCTTTGTTATTCTTGATATTCTCAAGGACGATAGTATGTCTATTATTATTGGAAGACCCTTTTTGAATACTGCAAGGGCTATTATTGATTGCACCAAAGGCAATGTCACTTTTCATGTTAAATGGTAATGAGCATACGGTACACTTTCCGAGGAAACAACCTCAAGTCCACAGTATCAAATCTATTGGAAAAATTCCATCGATTATTTTAGGAGGTTTTGAATTTCCTCTTCCTACTGTCAAGAAGAAATATGATATTCTTATTGTTGGGGATATGCATATCCCCGTTGAGGTAACCTAGGGTTATTCGAAAATTCTTTTCAGAATGAGTTTGTTAACAAGACCTGATCAACCTTGTTAGTGGATTCCTTTTGATGAGCATGAGATGGATGAATTTAGAAAACACAACTCTCTGTACCCTCTTTTTACTTTCTGTTATTTATGTTAAATAAAGCAAAAATAGTAATTTATGTCTGCTTTTTGAATTATCCATGCAATAAAAAAATACCCCAAAAATAAAAGTTCTCCAAATGCCCTGAAATTTAAATATGATTTTTTCTAGAATATTTGAGAATATCTGGCACTGAAAACACATCAAGGGGAGCAAGCACCTGGCCACGAGGGTTGAGGGCGCCCCCTGCCTCGTGGGCCCATGGTGGCTCCCCTCCACTTATTCCAGCTACCACACACTCTTTCTTCCTCCCACAAACATCACTAATGAGCTCAAACCCGAGTCCAAGCTCATTTTGCTGCCATTTTCGATCTCCTTGCTCAAAAGCACCTCTCACAAAACTGCTTTGGGGGATTTTTTCTTGGTATGTGACTCCTCCAATGGTCCAATTAGTTTTTGTTCTAGTGCTTTATTCATTGCATATTTTTGCTGCTTAGGTGACCCTGTTCTTGAGCTTGCATGTCAAATTTATATGGTCAAAAGTAGTTTTGATGCATGATATTGCCTCTAGGCACTTGTAGGAGTAGTTGCTATCAATTTTGTTGAGTTTGGTTCACTTTTATTTTGAAGTTACTAAAAATTTCAGAAATTTTCAGAAAAAGATGAAGAGATTTTTGAGGGGCTCATCGAGCCAAAGCTCGAAGGATAAGCAAAGTGAGGAGGACAAGAGGCCCAAATATAATCTTCCTCGAACCGTGGAGGTTCGGCCATGTGAATGGCCTTGTGATGATTTCTTGAGAGCAGCTGAGATTTATGAAGATTTCTATGAATTGGCTGAGAATGCAGGCCTCACCGCCTTCCTCTAGGACCGACGCGATCAATATCTCTTACTCACCAATATATTTGTGCAAAAATTTCATTTCCATGCTAGGAGCTCACCACCTACGGTGGAATTTTATTTATATGATGAGCATAAGGAGATATCACTTCATGATTTTTGTCATGTTTGTTTGATCCCTTTCGAGGGCATCGTAGAGGAGCCACATCGTGACGATGTAGATGGGTTTATTGATACCATTACTGTAGGGGAAATGAGGAAGGTTTCTGATGCACAAATTACTAGCATACACTTTCTTGTTCTATGTTACTTTGCTATATTTGCTAGTAGATGCTTAATTGGGTGCGGAAACTGTGGAAACCTGAGTGCCCCTGATATTGTTATTTTGTGTCATGCCTTATTTCATGATGACACGTTCAGTATGGGCGCTATTGTTGCAAAGCAGTTAAACCTTAACCGAACTAGGGGCCACATCCTTGGAGGCATCTTCGCCTCACGCCTCGCTGCACACTTTAACATACCTATTAGGCATTATGAGAAGGAAGAGAAGTTGCTGCCTCCTATTTATTTATATTATAAGAGTAAGGTAGCACATCATTTTATTGTTAAGAATAGGGAAAAGGCGCTTAAGTACAAATTAATATTTGGTAAAAATCACCCTGAGACTAGTACCTTGCCTGCTCCTTCCTTGTTTGATTTATCTGCAGGCAAGTACCTTGTTCCGCTGGAGGCCAGTCACGCCTACAGAGCCAGAGCCGGAACCACAATTTGATCCTCCACGACATTCTAATTACCAGTGGGATCTGGAGGTGATTGCCAACCAGTGGCAATCCGAGGCTTCTTCACAGTACGACCCCAACTATTACTTTGGATATCCGCCAGGCCAGCCGTGGCCATAGACCAACTTAGGCCAAAATCCTAAGCTTGGGGGAGTACGTATTTCTCACTGACATTACATTCATGTTCACACACTCATTGCTAGTTGTCAGTGTCATACTTTTTCATTGTATCATCCATGCTAGTTTATTTTCCTTTTTATGCTTTCTTCTTGTGTGTTTAATAAACCTTAAGAAAAACAAAAAAAATTATTAGTTGTAGCTTTTAGTTAGTTTACTTTTCATGTTGTAGTAGTAATAATTAAAAAGAAAACCCAAAATGATTTCTCGTTCTTCTTTTGCTTGTTGGGAGCTTTCCCGTGTAAATAGTTTTATTTCTTTTCTTGTCCTTTGGGGGTCGAGAGGAGAAGACCATGATTAAAATGATTGAGTGGCTCTCATATGCATTATTGTTGAATTAACAAAGAGCCCATATTACCTTGTCTTCTCTCTTGAATTGAATGCTTGCTAATGCCAGCTTAGTCCAATGCACGTGCGCTATTATTATTATCCACACTATTCGGTCGTGCAAGTGAAAGGCAATAATGATGATTATATGACGAACTTATTGAGATGAGAAAAGCTGGTATGAACTCGACCTCTCTTGTTTTTGTAAATATGATTAGTTCATCGTTCCTGCTTCAGCCTACTATGAATAAACATGTTTGCAATGACAATTAGAGATTGTAGTTGCTTATGCCATGCTTAATTAGGTAGGAGCTTATAATGGTTTACCTTGCGTGCCAACATGCTATTAAAATGGTTGTGATGTGGTATGATAGGGTGGTATCCTCTTTTGAACGATTCGAGTGGCTTGACTTGGCACATGTTCACTCATGTAGTTGAAACAAAATCAACATAGCCTCTACGATATTTATGTTCATGGTGCATTATATCCTACTCATGCTTGCATTCGGTGTTGACTAATTTTAATGCATGTTCATGACTATTGTCACTCTCTAGCTAGTCGCTTCCCAGTCTTTTTCTAGCCTTCACCTGTACTAAGCGGAAATACTGCTTGTGCATCCAATTCCATAAACCCCAAAGTTATTCCATATGAGTCCACCATACCTACCTATATATGGTATCTACCTGCCGTTCCAAGTAAATTTGTATGTGCCAAACTCTAAACCTTCAAATAAACATTCTGTTTTGTATACTCGAATAGCTCATGTATCAACTAGGGCTCTCCGTATCTTCCATGTTAGGCGGGTTATTCTCAAGAGGAGTAGACTCCGCTCCTCACTCACGAGAAAATGGCTGGTCACCGGGATGCCCAGTCCCATGCTTTATGCAAATCAAATCAAAATAACTGCAAACAAAACTCCCCCGGGACTCTTGTTAGTTGGAGGCACTCGTTGTTTCGAGCAAGCCATGGATTGATGCTTGTTGGTGGAGGGGGAGTATAAACTCTACCATTCTGTTTGGGAACCGCCTATAATGTGTGTAGCATGGAAGATATCGCCATCTCTTGGTTGTTATGTTGACAATGAAAGTATACCGCTCAAAATATTATTCATATCTATTTCAAAACCGAGCTCTGGCACCTCTACAAATCCCTGCTTCCCTCTGTGAAGGGCCAATCTATTTAATTTTATGTTGATCCATCATCCTCTTATTAAAAAGCACTAGTTGGAGAGCACCACTGTCATTTGCATTCATTACTGTTAGTTTACATTGAGTATGACTTGACTGGATCTCTTTTACCATGAATTACAATGTCTAGTCAGTCCTCGATCTTTAAAGGTGCTCTGCATTTATGTTTTGCGGTATCAGAAAGGGCTAGAGAGATACCATCTTGTTATATCATATCATGATTGTTTTGAGAAAGTGTTGTCATCCGAGATTTACTATTATTGCTCGCTAGTTGATTATGTCATTGATGTGAGTAAACATGAGACCTAAATGTTATTGTTAATATGGTTAGTTCATAATCTGTGCTGAAAACTTGAATGCTGCCTTTACATATTTACAACAACAAGAGCAAACAGAGTTTGTAAATGTTTTTCTTTATCACTTTCAGTTTATCAACTGAATTGCTTGAGGACAAGCAAAGGTTTAAGCTTGGGGGAGTTGATACGTCTCCGTCGTATCTACTTTTACAAACACTTTTGCCCTTGTTTTGGACTCTAACTTGCATGATTTGAATGGAACTAACCCGGACTGACGCTGTTTTTAGCAGAATTGCCATGGTGCTATTTTTGTGCAGAAATAAAAGTTCTCGGAATGACCTAAAAATCAACGGAGAATCATTTTGGAATATATAAAAAATACTGGAAGGAAGATCCACGTCAGGGGGCCTCCACCTGTCCACGAGGGTGGGGGGCGCGCCCTACCCCCCTGGGCACGCCCCCTGCCTCGTGGGCCCCCTGACACTCCACCGACCTCAACCTTGACTCAATATATTTACTTTCAGGGAGAAAAAAACCAGGGAGAAGGATTCATCAGTTTTATGATACGGAGCCGCCGCCAAGCCCTAAACTCTCTCGGGAGGGCTGATCTGGAGTCCGTTCGGGTCTCCGGAGAGGGGAATCCGTCGCCATCGACATCATCAACCATCCTCCATCACCAATTTCCTGATGCTCACCGCTGTGTGTGAGTAATTCCATTGTAGGCTTGCTGGACGGTGATGGGTTGGATGAGATTTATCATGTAATCGAGTTAGTTTTGTTAGGGTTTGATTCCTAGTATCCACTATGTTCTGAGATTGATGTTGCTATGACTTTGCTATGCTTAATGCTTGTCACTAGGGCCCGAGTGCCATGATTTCAGATCTGAACCTATTATGTTTTCATCAATATATGAGAGTTCTTGATCCTATCTTGCAAGTCTATAGTCACCTATTATGTGTTATGATCCGTTAACCCCGAAGTGACAATAATCGGGATACTTACCGGTGATGACCGTAGTTTGAGGAGTTCATGTATTCACTATGTGTTAATGCTTTGTTCCGGTACTCTATTAAAAGGATGCCTTAATATCCCTTAGTTTCCGCTAGGACCCTGCTGCCATGGGAGGGTAGGACAAAAGATGTCATGTAAGTTCTTTTCCATAAGCACGTATGACTATATTCGGAATACATGCCTACATTACATAGATGAACTGGAGCTAGTTCTGTGTCACCCTAGGTTATGACTGTTACATGATCGATCGCATCTGTCATAATTCTTTATCACCGATCCATTGCCTACGAGCTTTCCATATATTGTTCTTCCCTTATTTACTTTTCCGTTGCTATTGTTATCATCACTATAAAAGACCAAAAATATTACTTTTGCCACCGTTACCTTTTACCACCGTTACCACTACCATCATATAACTTTGTAACTAAACACTTTGCTGTAGATATTAAGTTTCCAGGTGTGGTTGAATTGACAAGTTAGCTGCTAATACTTGAGAACATTCTTGGCTCCCCTTGTGTTGAATCAATAAATTTGGGTTGAATACTCTACCCTCGAAAACTGTTGCAATCCCCTATACTTGTGGGTTATCAACCACCACATGCTATTAATCATGATATGTCGCAAGTTATTGATGATGCTAATTCTACTATGAATGATACTCATGATGATGCTAGTACCTTGCTTGATGATGATGATGTGCCACTTGGTGATTTCCTTGATGAACAAATTGCTAGAGTAAGACATCATGATGTTGTTGAATCTGATGATGAGCTTGAAACTGAAAATCTTGAAACACCCCCTAGAACTAGCCCTCCTAGATATGAATGGCCTAAGGTACCGGAAGGCTATGTTATGAATGAAGAGACAACTAGAGACATTCTTGCTTGTAAGGATAGAGATGATCTTGAGAAATTGTTATGCAAGTATAAAGAAAAATCTTTGAATGCTAGAATGCAATATGATCCTAAGTTTGCTACTTCACCAATATTTATTGATGATAAGGATTATGAATTCTCTGTCATCCAGAGTTAATTACTTTGGTTGAATCTGACTCTTTCCATGGTTATGAAATTGAAACTGTTGTGGCACATCTTACTAAGTTGAATGACATAGCCATCATTTTTACTCATGATGAGAAAACTCGCTATTACTTTATTCTCAAATTATTTCCATTCTCATTAAAGGGTGATGCTAAAGCTTGGTACAATACTCTTGCTCCTGGTTGTGTGCGTAGTCCCTAGGATATGATTTATTACTTCTCTGAAAAATATTTCCCTGCTTATAAGAAACAAGATGCATTACAGGAAATATTTAACTTTGTGCAAATTAAAGAAGAGAGTCTCCCACAAGCTTGGGGGAGGCTTTGCCAGTTACTTAATGCTTTGCTTGATCATCCTCTTAAGAAAAATTAAATACTTGATATCTTCTATAATGGACTAACCGATGCTTCCAGAGACCACCTGGATAGTTGTGCTGGTTGTGTTTTCGGGGAAAGAACTGTTGATCAAGATGAATTGCTATTGAATAATATGTTGAGTAATGATAGGGAACAACACAACCAGCACAACTATCTTCAGGAACCACTTTATCCTGAGGGACACCCAAAAAGAATTGAACAGGATTCACAAAGGAACAACACCACTGCACCTAGTTCTTCTAAAAAGAAAAATAAGAAGAAAAAAGATAGGACTTCACATGCTTCTAGTGAACCTGAAGTAGAAAAACCTCCTGATAATGATAATGAAATTTCCATATATGATACTAAAACTCAATCTGGTAATGAACACTCACCTTCTGATAATGAAAAAGTTAATGATGAGGTTCACGAAGATAGTCAACCAAATAATAAAGAACCAGACGATGATGTTGAGATAGAACCACCAGTTGATCTTGATAACCCACAACCTAAAAATAAAAGGTATGATAAAAGAGACTTTGTTGCTAGAAAACATGGTAAGGATAGAGAACCGTGGGTTCAAAAAGCTATGCCCTTTCCACCTAAGTCAACTAAAAAGAAAGATTATGAAGAATTTGAACACTTTACTGAAATGCTAAGGCCAGTCTTTTGCGTACTCGCTTGTCTGATATCCTTAAAATGCCTCCTTATGCAAAGTATATGAAAGACATCATCACCAATAAGAGAAAAATATCGGAAGCTGAAATCTCCACCATGCTTGCTAATTATACTTTTAAAGATGGAGTACCTGAAAAACTTGGAGATCTGGGAGTACCAACTATACCTTGCTCCATGAAAAAGAACTATCTGAAAACTGCTTTATGTGATTTGGGAGCTGGTGTTAGTGTTATACCTTTCTCTTTATATAATAGACTTGATTTGAATAAGCTCACACCTATTAAAATATCTTTGCAAATGGCTGACAAATCAACTGCCATACCTATCGGTATTTGTGAGGATGTACCCGTTGTTGTTGCTAATGTTACTATTTTGACTGACTTTGTAATACTTGAGATGCCCGAGGACGACAACATGTCGATTATCCTTGGTAGACCCTTCTTGAATACTGTAGGGGCTTTTATTGATTGGAATAAAAGCAAGGTCACTTTTCATATCAATGGTAATGAGCATACGGTGCACTTTCCGAAGAAACAATTCCAAGTGAATGGTATTAATGTTATTGAAAAATCTTTGACAATCACTATCGGAAGTTTTCAAATACCTCTACCTACTGCCAAAAAAATTTATGAAATAATTATTGTTGGGGACATTCATATCTCCTTTGAGGTAACTTAGTGATTTACGAAAGTTCTTCAGTTTCATATTAATCGAAAGTGGTTGTTAATAAGACCTGATCAACCTTTTTAATGGATCATTTTTGAGAGGTATGAAGTTGATGAATTTAGTAAGCACTACCTTCTGTCCATACCTTTTTGTTTTCTGTTTTTATTAGTTAAATAAAATAAAATGCCATGTCTTGCTTGTTTTATGAATTTCCCGTGCAATAAAAAATGACCCAAAATAAAAGTTCTCAGAATGCCCTGAAAATTTAATACGATTTTTTCTGAATATTTAAAAATTTCTGGTGCAAATAATATCAGAGGGAGGTGCACCAGGTGGGCACAACCCACCTGGGCGCACCAGGACCCCCAAGCGCGCCCTGGTGGTTTGTGGTCCCCACGTGGGGCCCCCTCACTTAACTCTTCACTCCACATCATGACCTACCTCCAGAAAAAAAAATCCCCATTGCTCTCTCTCTCCCTCTCTCGTGTTCTTGCTCTCAAACCCGCAGATTTCGATCTCTTTGCTCGAAGCTCCGTTTTTGAAACTATTTTGGGGGATTGTTGCTTGGTATGTGACTCCACCGTTTGTCCAACTAGTTTTTGCTTTGGTAGTTTATATTTTGAATAATTAGCTACTCTTGGTTTTTTTGAATATTTACTGTGAGGCAAAGCCCCACATCCCTTTATTAAAAAAAGAACAACTGTACAAAAAGAACAGAAGGAGTACAAACTAAAGCTAAGATACAAGCCTACAAAGCTTATGTACAAGACTAGAACTACCTACCTGGTCTAGCTAAACTAAAGCATTTATCCAAGCCTTTAGCTTGATGCTGGTATCATCCTTGAGCCTATGAGTTAGAAGGGAAAGATCATGTACAATGTTAGACCGCCAAGCAGCAAAAGTAACTCTCTCCCCTCTAAAAGTTCTGCCATTCCTGAGGATCCAAATATTCCAGGATGCCATGAGCATTACTTCAAAGAAGAAAGGATGCCTGAAGCTGGATCTGGCATGTTGGATACATTGTTGAATGTCTGGCCTACTTGACTAGTCAATAGAAAGGTAGTTCCAAACCCTCCGACTGAAATTACAATTGAAGAACAAGTGCAGCCTATCCTCGTATGAAAATTCATGACAGATAACACAAATATTATCATCCAGGGGGGATCTCCAGTGCCTGCGTATCAAGAGGTCCTTGGTGTTAAGCCTGTCAAAGAAAAGTAACCATCCAAAGACCTTGATCTTCAAGGTACATCTGCTTTTCCACAACCATTTACACGGTTGGATTGTGGGCAAATGTGAGTGCATCAAGGTGTAGAAACTCTTGGCTGAGAAACTACCTGATCTGCCCGGCCAAACCCAAACATCTGGTATGTTGGTGTCCCTGTTCAAGGCCATGATCCAGTCCTCTAGCAGTTGCAACTCCAGAGCAGCCTCATGAGATAATGGCAAGAAGAACATGGAGAATATATCTTGTGATATGAGGAATTCATGCACAGAAACCTTGTCATTATTAACAAAGGAGAACAATCTTGGCAATCTCCAACATAAAGGTCGAGAAGAGCCACCAATAAACCAAGCATCAGTCCAAAACAGAGCAGAGTCACCCATGTTGATGTGCACTGAGGCAATAGCTGTGTATGTATCATGAATCTTGAGGATATCTCGCCACCAAAAGGAGCCCACTGGGGTTGTAGCGTGTGGAACACCATCAACATATTAACTATTCCAGATGAGGAACACCCAGGGTATATCAGCCTTATTATAAAATTTATGCAAATGTTTGAGGAGGAGTCCCTTGTTTTGAATGTTTAGGTTAAGGACCCCGAGACCTCCTTTGTCTTTTGGTCGACAAACTAAATCCCAAGCAACCAAAGATTGCTTGGGAGCATCATTACTCCCCCTCCATAGACACTGCCTGAAGATTCTGTCCAGCTGCTTGATAATACCAGGTGGGATTTGCAAACTACAAAGAAAGTAGATTGGCATAGAAGTCAGGACCGAAGTTAGGAGATGCAAACGAGATCCTTGGTTGAGCATGCATGAGCTAGCAGTCAGACACTTCTCCAAAGTATCCACCAAAGGCATGAGATCAACAATCTTGGGCCTAGTGGTTCCAAGGGGCAACCCTAAATAGGTAAAAGGGAGTTGACCAATCTTGCAGCCTAACACAGCAGCTAACCTATTAGCTTCACTTTGCTCAAGGTTGAGTGGGATCATTGAAGATTTTGAAAAATTGACCTTGAGACCAGTAGATTGTTGAAAGGTAAGCAGCATGTTCTTGAGAGCAACCAATTCCTCATCTCCAGCTGATAGAAAGATAACAGTATCATCAGCATATAGTATAATAGGAAAGTCCTGGTCATGAGTGGGGATTGGGAGCGATAAGATGCCTTGGGCCAGCATTTGGTTTACCATAGATTGTAAAAGGTCAGTAGCTATTACAAATAGAAGAGGTGATAACGGATCTCCTTGTCTGACCCCACATTTGCACTTGAACTGCTTGCCAGGGATGCCATTGAGCAACACAGAAGAAGACCCTGTAGAAAGGATTTCTTTGACCCAACCAATCCATTGATCATCAAAACCTTTGTGCTTGAGCATTAGCAGAATTACCTCATGATTAACTGTACCAAAAGCCTTGGCAAAATCCGATTTCAGAATAACAATAGGCCTCCTGGACTGTTTGCATTGATGTATATACTCAAAACTCCGAGCCAGACAATCCTGAATTGATCTTCCCTTGAGAAATCCATACTGGTTCTTATGGATGCAATTCAAAATCACCCTTTGCAACCTGTTAGACAACAACTTGGTGAGAAACTTCAAGCAGGTGTTGGTTAGGGAAATAGGCCTAAAATCATCCGGCCCCTCTAGAGATATCATCTTAGAGACGAGGGTAATGAGAGACCCATTAATATTCTCCAGAGAAAGTTTCCCTTCATAAAAGTCTTTGATCAAACACAAGAAACCCTTCTCAATAACCAGCCAACATCGTTTGACAAACAGACTATTAAAACCATCAGGGCTTGGTGCCCGATCAATGGGAAGCTCCTGCAAAACCTTTTTAATCTTAGCATCAGAGAAGGGAAGCGACAATTCCTCCAAACTAGGGACATGCTGAATGAGTGTGCCTATGTCATAGCCCATCGAAATGTCCTGGGCCTGGACCATTATGTTTTTGAAAGAAGCCCAGAGGATTCCCACCATTTGATCATGATCTGAAACTGGATCATCCATCCCCAGGGTTTTCAGACTAGTTATGGAGTTCTTCCTCATGCGCTCAGATGCCATGGCATGGAAGAATTTGGAGTTTTCCTCACCCACTTTTATATACCTGATCGTACATCTCTGCTTCCAATAAATATTGTGAAGTTTCAACAAATGCTCATAATGAAGCTTGACAATTTTCCTAAAGTCGAATTCAGATCTAACGAGTGGTTGTAGCTCCTCCAACTTATCAAAATATAGAATAACCTTGCTGCAATCCACAGTTAACTTCTTGAGATAAGAGAGGTTTTTACTCCAAACTTTCAAGTCATAGCTGAGTCGTTTAAATTTCCTGGTTAAAACTGTAGATGCAGAGAGGTCAGAAAACACAGGGGCCTCCCAAGAATTCTTGACACACTCAATAAACCCTGGCATTTCCACCCAGAAATTTTCAAACCGAAAAACCT
The DNA here is from genome assembly GCF_018294505.1 of Triticum aestivum. Lineage (NCBI taxonomy): Eukaryota > Viridiplantae > Streptophyta > Magnoliopsida > Poales > Poaceae > Triticum > Triticum aestivum. The sequence continues at coordinate 153,881,137 of NC_057803.1, read as the reverse complement.
TGGACTTGGGTATATTAGTGTCAATTGAAACCACACATGGCACATGATCCGAGGCAGTTTTTGCCAAAGGAAAGACAACTGTATTAGGGTAGTGAGAGATCCAACCAGAGGTTGTGAAGAACCAATCGAGCTATTCCAGGAGAGGGATTTGCTGCATATTGGACCATGTGAAGCTTCTACCCTTTATTGGAAGTTCCAGAAGACCAAGATGACCAATAACTTCATTAAAGAGAAAGATGTCATTTACATCACCTCCTGACAGGTTTCTGTTATCTAGAGAGCGGATGAAGTTAAAATCACCAAGTAGCAGCCAATTCTCATCCAGAGGGATAGTTAGGTGATATAACCAATTCACAAAATCATCTCTAGGTCACATGGCCCATAGACTGACACCAAAGTCCATCATTCTGAATTATGGACAGACTTAAAAGAAACGACAACACTGAAGCGCTGGATCTCCACTAACTGTCCCTCAAAGACAGAAGAATTCCAAATGACCAAATTCCACCAGAGGCACCCACAGATGGAGAAAAGGATAAGTGATCAAAACGCCTAGGGCAGAAAGAACAAATCTTCCTAATGTCAAACTGCTCACACTTAGTTTCCTAAACAAATTATGGAGCAGTGAGACTCCTCGATCTTAGCTCTAATATCACGTTGGCGAGCATCAGAATTCAAACGACGCACATTCCAACACAACACATTCCAATTACGAAACAATGTAGTCTCCATAAATAACTAACATAAGATGATAAGGTCCAACTGAGCTGCTTAACAGTTCAGCTATAACTCCCGCAGAGTAACAGACATGCACTTCAGACAAGTTCAGAGCGACATTGAAACAAGACAAAATAAAACCAAAAGAACAAACGACCACATGTTTCCCTGCTCCCAGCAAATAGCTTTGCAATTCATTCATCATGAGAACCCTCATCTTGTGGAGCTTGTTGAGGAGGAGCGATAAGCTTCTCCACCGATAACTTGTCCGGAGCGATGCCAAGTGCGGCACCGATTGCCTGCATTGTAGCGATCGGCATCGGAGGTGGCAGGGGAGTATCTTGGCTTGCATCCGCGTCGAGCTTGAGCTTCTTGGCCTTGGGGCGACGGAGAGGAGTAGGCCTGATAGGAATAGCAGAGGTGGGCTTAATGCCAGCCCTTTTGGCACAGCTGTGTGTCATCCGTCTGACAGAAAAATCAGTCACCTCTTCGACAATCTGAACATTATGCTGGGAGCGACGAGATTGCCGCGGCCTCTTCCCCAAGAGCGAGGGAGTGACAGATGTTAACAGAAAGTCATCTTGGGCTAGAGTGTCAGGATCCTGCGACTCATCAAGTAACTCTTGAAGAACAACAGAGGAGCGCAACTGTGGGCATAAAGAGTGCGAGCATTGCTCCAAAAGAGGCGAGCTCAACGTAACAAGCAGGGGTGGCAAGCAAAGTCCTGGCAGAAAAGCTGGAATATTCTTGATTAAGAACTTTGGCATCAAGGACTTGAAAGATCTTTCCCAAATCATTGCTGGCGGTAGCACTGGCCCATAGAACACCCTGACAATACCCAGATTGATAGGATCGAGCGGGCCACTGGATGAACATGGACCAAAGGTTGTTGTACCTCTTCCATATCAATATCATCATCCGAATTCATGGATGGATTGAGGATCATGGAGTTTTGGTCCTATACGATTGGGTCCTGTACAGGTTCTTGAGCGGGCTGGTTAGCTTCCTCCCATGGCCCCCAACCATCATCATTGTTCAAATTCTGTCCCATCCTTGAGCATCATTGTGTCCTTGATCATGGCCAGGGGACACCGCATTCCAACCCAAAGCAGGGTATGGCGGCATGGCCCAAAATGGCTGAGGGGGAGCATTAGCGCCTGGCATGGGATGTGGGTTGCCGTCTAGGGGCATTGGGTCCTCATCCACCGGAATCATAGCCTTAGCAAAGTCACCATCCAGAATATAGCAGCCAGCCGTCCAAGAAACTATTGTTCCACCCCAATTAGCAAATTCCCGAAAAGCAAGCGAACGTGGAATCAGAGCATTGTCAGGGAAAGATGCACAAACCAAGGACCTGACTTTCCGTCGATCTGTACTGTTCCAGTAGTGTAACTGACCAGAGGTACTAACCATGTCCGCAATGCATTGTGTATTGCGATAATCCAAAGGTATGCCAATAAACATCAACCAACCTTGTCTGTGTCCATGTAAAGCTCTGAAACCCTCTCCCTGGTTGTGCAAAATAAATCTGACAAAGAACTCCTGAGCATCTTCATCTAGACCCAAAGGAAAAGACGGGTGGGAAGTAAAAGAGGCACAGACCACAGGGTCCTCCATCTCGAATAATCCTACTCCTTGAAACCAAGTTTGAGCAGAGAGGACAGGAACATGCATGGTCTGAACTCAGAAGTTAAGCACCTGCTGCCGACGAACGCCTACCAGATGAGCCAGGGGAACAGGCTCAACAATTGCCACCATGTATTGCTCGTGCGCTCGGGGGGGGGGATGGGAGGGATCGCCTGAGTGTAGAAGGTGCGCGGCAGACGATCTGCTCCACCATCCACAATGTCGAAGCCAGTCGGGATGAAGCGAAAAGGATCGATCTCATACACCGCCATTGGGGGAGGCGGGTGAAGATCAAAGCTTGATGCTGCATGGTGGTGTGCGGGTTGCGGCGGGCACGACAATGGCGATGACGGCGGAGTAACAGGAGGTGGGGTTTTCTGCTGGGTAGGCGTTTGTTCTCGGGAAACCGAAGAGGCCGGGGAAGCAGAGTAAATTTCCTTCCTGTTACGATTTCCAAAGCTAGGTGATGGGACTTTGGGCACCCAGAGAGATAAGTCAGGGGCATGGCCAGTGCAATATTTTTTAATATGACCTGAACGAAAGCAATTTCTGCACCGTATCGGGTTTGTGCAGGTCTCTGACGTGTGGCCCATGCCCAAACAATTCTGGTAGTCCCAATAGCTTGCAGCTAGATCCTCGATCATCTCATCGAAACTCTATAAATCATTGACAATATCTTGTGGCAAGGGAAACTGAATCGCCGGAGAAGATGGGCTTTCAACTTCATCATCTGATACGCAAATGGGCTGGGCGCTGGAGCCTAGGGCCGTGCCAAGGCCCAAAGATGCAGTAGAAGGCAATACATGCGAATCCAAACTTGCCGTGGCAGGTAACAACAGACCGCCCGAAAATCCGAACATGCCGCATGCATGGGATAAACCCTGCGGGGATGGCGGCAACATTCCAAACTGAATGGCCCAGCTCGCCGGCGGCGAAGATGCCGATGATGGAAAAGAAACAGCCACCGGTGAAGATGCCGACGACGGAGAAGAAGCAGCTTCATGCTCAGAGACCACATAGCCTGCCTCCCGAATAGTAGTGATCTCATCAGACATAGGCCCATAACTATAACCTTCTCTAGCCGGATAATGCATGAAAGTTGCAAATTGAATATGCTTGTGATACTTAGATCTAGCTGATTGAGAATGAAGGGAAGATTTTTTTTTGGGACGTGTTGCATTGCTTCCATGCCTAGCCTAGCTCTCCTCTTGGAGGGACTGACCAAAGTCCACTCCTGATCACATTCATCTTGCCATAACCTAAATTCCTTTTCCCAATCCGGGCCACCATGACCCCGAAGATGAAAGTAACATTTGAATTGCGGGCAGACAAAACTCCTTTGATGCAAGATAAAGAACCCAACTTCTTTGCACGAAACAATGAAAGAGAAAACACGATCATGCAGTTGAGATACCTTGAGAGCAGAACAATATCCACCAATGGCTGATTCAAGCGCCAAGCCCACATTATCCTTGTCCAAACGGAAGGAGTGCCGTGCAAATGAAGGCACCAGGACAAAAATGGCCAGATCGATCCATAGGATGGACCGAACGGTGAAACAAACGTCTGATCTCACGCGCCATGCCCATCCCCGCAGAGAAGTCCAAACCTAGGGAGATGGAAGCATGTACCGCCATTGAGATGACAACCAAAAGAGAGAGCAGGTGACGCCGAACACGATGGCCGGATGCGATGGGTGAGTCCACGGACATAAGTGGAGATCGCCAATAGTGAGTGGGCTAGGGTTTAGGGTGGCGGCGGGTGGGTGGGTGGGGGGCCATCGTGGTGCATTTAGCTACTCCCGGTGTTGCTGTAGATGAGCTTGCATGTTGAATGCTTAGAGTTCTAAGTAGTTTGAATGCTTGCTATGGCCTCTATGTATCCCTATGAGTAGTTGCTATCAATCTTGTAAAGTTTTGTTGATAAATTTTTGTCACCCAATTTTTTTCAGAAAATTGTACGCGAACATGATGAACCTATTTGGAAGGATTTCTTCGAGGAGGAGATCCTCGGGGGCATCTTCTAGTGACAGCTCCACGCGTCGGTCTTATGTTGAACCAAATGAAAGTTCCATTCGAGATGCCGCCACCAAAACATGCCTATGTCCATGCGATGATTATATGGTACGTGTTGGCATTAAGGAGGAATTTGAGCAATATGTTCACAATGTTGGTCTCGGTCCCTACATTTTAGATAAGTGCGATCAACACCACACTCTCACTGAATCATTTGTCAAAGGATTTAAATTTCATCCACGTGAGTCTAGGGTGTCATTTAAACTGTATGAAAATCCATTCACCGTATCACTAGAGAGATTTGCTCACCACTGCAAACTCCCATTTTGGGGTTCGCTTGATAAACCACCAAGAGCTGAGTACCAATCATTTTTTACTAGCCTTTGCTATGGTGATACGAGGGGAGTGGCACAAGGTAGAATAAAGAGCATTCATTTTCCTGCAATTCAATACTTTGCTTTATTCAATGGGAAATGTATTTTAGGCAAACAAGATTGTAGTACACTTTGTGCTCCAGACTTGAGCCTCATATGCACCGCTCTCACCGGTGATAGAAGTTATAATCTTAGGGTGATTGTTGCACCCAGGTTACAACACAACGCTAATAGTGGCTATTTCTATGGTGGAATTTATGCCACATGTTTAGCAAGAGAGCTAGGTGTTTCACCTTTGCCCATTGACCATATCCTACCCATGCAGTATTTAGACTTTGATGCTATGAAAAATCATAACATCCTTAAAGGAAATATTCATAATTTCACCTATAAATTGTTGTTTAACCAAGAATCTGCCGTGGACAAATATTTGCCTGGCCTGCTCTTTTTAACTATCACAACAAGGGAATATATTTTGTTCTTGTTAGCGAGGCTCGAGCCCACAACGCGGCAGTTGAGGCCGCACGGCAGGCCCAGGTATCCGCACCGAGAGCCTCCGTGAGCTACCATGCCGACTACTATCCAGACTTCTAATCGACTACCAAGTTAGAACAAAATCCTAAGCTTGGGGGAGTACGTGTTTTCCACTTACATTACATTCATGATTCACACATTTCATTCCGGTTGTCGGTGTCCACACTTTTTCATTGTATCATCCATGTTAGATTTTATTTCTCGCTTTCTTCTTGTGTGTTTGAAAAACCTTAGAGAAACCGAAAAAATTAGTTGTAGTTAGTTTACTTTCTATGCATGCCTAGTTGTAGTACTAAAAAGAAAACCCAAAAAGATTTCCTTGTTCTTCTTTTGCTTGTTGGGAGCTTTCTAGTGTAAATAGTTTCTCTCGTTTTTGCGTTTCTCTTTTATTTGCTTGTTCAAGAAAACCAAAAACACCAAAAATATCTCAGTGTGTTTCTCTAAATTTCTTTTCTTTTTTATTTGAGTTGTACCGAGGGGAAGACCACGATGAAAATGTTGAGAGGCTCTCATATGCATTATTGTTGATCTAACAATGAGCCCATTTTACCTTGTCTTCTCCTGTTGAATAAAATGTTTGCAGATTCCAGCTTAGTCCATGGCGCTCTTGCACTATTATTATTTTCATATCGTTCGGTCGTGCAAGTGAAAGGCAATAATGATGATATTCGATGAACTGGCCGTGGCAGAGAGAAACTGATATGAACTCGACTTGTTCGGTTTTTGTAAATATGTTTAACCTAGTATCCATGCTTCAACCCATTATGATTAAACATGTTTGCAATGACAATTAGAGATTATAGTTTCTCATGCCATGCATAAGTAGCTGGGAGTGGATAATGATTTATCTTGGATATCAACATTGCGTTAAAATGATTGTGATGTAGTATGATGATATGGTATCCTCCTCTGAATGTTCGAGTGGCTTGACTTGGCACATGTTCATGCATGTAGTTGAATTAAAACCAACATAGCATCTGTGATATTTATGTTCATGGTGTTCATATCCTACTCATGCTAGTGTCCAATGTTACTTGTGCATAATGCATGTTCATGACCATTGTTGCTCTCTACCTGGCCGCTTCTCAACGTAATTGCTAGCCTTTGCCTGTACTAAGTGGGAATTCTGCTTGTACATCAAAAACCTTGAACCAAAGTTATTTCAGATGAGTCCACCATACCTACCTATATGTGGTATTAGCCTGCCGTCCTAAGTAAATTTGCATGTGTCACCTCTAAAAACTTCAAATAAATATTCTTTTTGTGTGCCTGGATCGGTCATGGAACGACAGGAGGTGGTTGGTATCTTCCATGCTAAGCGGGTTATTCTCAGGTTGAGTGTTTATTCATTTGCCATTGCATGAGAAAAGGGCAGTAATAGGGATTCCCAGTCCTGAATTCAAAAATGAAAATAATTAAACAAAACTCCCTTGGGACTGTTGTTGGTATGGACGACACCCATTGTTTGGGACAAGCCGTGGAGTGTGATTGTTGGTGGAGGGGGAGTAAACCTTTAATTTTATCGCTTGGGAACCGCCACTAGCGTGCTTAGCATGGAGGATATTGATAACTGATGGTCATGAAGTAAACAAAAAGGGTGCATGTCTCAAAATGTCATTTACCTTTGTTTTAAAAACTTGAGCTCTGGCACCTCTTCAAATCACTTCCTCCCTCTACGAAGGGACTATCTATTTACTTTTATGTTGTGTCATTACCTTCTAAAATAAGCGATAGAACCTGAGAGCACTACTGTCATGCTGATGCATTGTGTGTAGCTAATGTTGGGTGCATTAGGACTGGATCTTTTCTACCATGAATTACAATGTTTAGTCGCTACTTGAACTTTGGAGGTGCTCTGCATTTATGTTTTGCAGTCTCAGAAAGGGCTAGTGAGATATCTTATTCTTGCTCGCTAGCTGATTATGTCATTAATATGAGTTAATATAATTTCTAAGAGTTATTGTCGGCATGGTTAGTTAAAATGTTGGCTGAAAACATGGGGGCTGTTTAAGCTTATTTATGCAAACAAGAGCAAAAGAGTTCATAAAAGTTCTTCTTTTTCACTTTCAGTTTATCAACTGAATTTGTTGAGCACAAACAAAGGTTTAAGATTGGGGGAGTTGATACATCTCCAACGTATCTACTTTTGCTAACACTTTTCCTCTTGTTTTGGACTCTAATTTGCATGATTTGAATGAAACTAACCCCAGACTGATGTTGTTTTTAGCAGAACTACCATGGTGTTGTTTTCGTGTAGACATAAAAGTTCTCGGAATGGAACGAAACTTTGCAAGGATTTTTATATCAATAAAGAGAATTTCTGGAGCCAAGATCCACCAGAGGGGGCACCTGGGTGGGCACAACCCACTAGGGCACGCCCCCCTCCTGGCGCGCCTAGGTGGGTTGTCCCCACCTGGTGGCCCCAAAGACCCTGAAACCGACACTATATAATCCTATTTTCCAGAAAATATCAGGGAGAAAGAATTATCATGATCCACGAGACAAAGCCGCCGTCACCTCCTGTTCTTCATCGGGAGGTCAGGTCTGGAGTCCGTTTGGGGCTCTGGAGAGGGGGGTCTTTGTTCTTCATCATCACCAACCCTTCTCCATCGCCAATTCCATGATGCTCCCCACCGGGAGTGAGTAATTCCTTCGTAGGCTCGCTGGTCGGTAAGGAGTTGGATGAGATTCGTCATGTAATCTAGTTAGTTTTGTTAGGGCTTGATCCCTAGTATCCACTATGTTCTGAGATTGATGTTGCTATGACTTTGCCATGCTTAATGCTTGTCACTTTGGGCTCAGGTGCTAATACCTTCAAATATTCTTTGGCTCCCCTTGTGTCGAATCTATAAATTTGGGTTGAATACTCTACCCTCGAAAACTGTTGTGATCCCCTATACTTGTGGGTTATCACTTACATCACCTCAGCCTCGTGAGGTGAGCGCCTGCATAGGAATCTCCGCTTATCAGGAGCCAGCCTAGGGAGGCCGCTCCCTCCGAAGGTCTTGGCGTTGTCCACCTTGCGAGGGTCTTGTCTTGGCGATGCTGAAGATGGGCGTACCAGGCCGTTGCTGGAGCCACGCCGCGGGTCGCATGCAGGCAAGTCTGGGTACCCTGGTTCCCAGGACACCGACAGTAGCCCCCGGGCCCAAGGCGTGCTCGGACTTGGCTTCGAGGCGAAGCCAAAGGGCAAGGGCGAAGTGCCGCGGGCCCCAATCGCATGCAGACCGGGTAGACGCGTGGCACTTGATGGGACGTGGGCACCTGCACTTCCCCACGACGCCTCGGCAACCGTTCGACTTGATAGCGCCCTGCTACATGCAAAAAATCATCATTACTGGGGATCATGGGAGGCCGGCGGTTGGCCTTCCTCTGGCTATAAATGGAAGGGGGCGGTACCCCCTGCTCATTTTTGTCTTCTCTCTTCTTCCTCAATCTTCTTCCTTCTTGTCCCGCCGTCTTGTCGAAACGCCCATGGCACCGGTGAGGAGATTTTTTGTGGCAGAGAAAGGGAAGGCCCCCAAGGAGGGGCCAGGCTCGCCGCCGCCCAAGACAGGCCATGGGCGGGCCTGAAATCACGTGGCGACTCCGGCGGCGGCCCGTCGGGGGCGCGGGCGCGCCCCTTCAACGGCCGGTGTTGCTTCCGGCAGCCGTGGTGGTGCTTCTTCCCGCGGTAGGAGCTGCCGCGGACAGGGCGACCTCAGGGATGGAGGGAGGCGCGTGGCGATCGCCCTGCCGCCACGGCCGCGCTCTCACTCAGCCGACGCATTTCTAGAATTTGTCGTGTGGTCGGGGAGGCCAGCTGGCATCTGGTTCCAGTTTCTGCATTCCTTCGCGAGAGCGTTGCTGGCCGGAGGGCCTGGTGGCCTCTGGCTGCAGGTCGATGGCTACTGTAGCAAGGCCTCATGGGTGGATGTTGAAGTCACCGCCGCTGGCAACGTGTTCATGAACCGTGGGTGGTAGTCGTTCGCCTGTGCACGGGGCTTGCATGGGAGATGCACCCTCCACTTCAGGTATGACAGTGTCACAACCCTCTATGTTAGGGTATTCGGGGAAGGCGGCCAGCGCTCGGGTTGCTGCCCGGAAAGCGACGGCGCCGAGGATGTTGGTGAACTTGCCCTTGATGACGATCGCGTCGCCTCCAGTGATGACGGCTCCTCTGCCGGGGAGAGCACCAGTGAAGGAGACTATGACGGGCATCCGCGTCGCTGAGCTTGAACTGAGGAGGGTGACAAGTCGCGTCGCCATCGCGCTCTGGTGAAGCAGGAGGAGGACTCTGACTGAGGTCTAGTGTTGCTGGAGCCGGACCCTATGAGCCGCTGTGGTCGCGTAGCCATTTCTTTTTCCTTTTTGTGCATCAAGAAAGGAGTAGAAGGCCCCATCGGGGCGTGTAATGAACCATGGTGCTTGCGCCATTATGCTATGCTCATTATCTTTATATTATGTCGTGATATCCGTGCTGCTACTGGGTGTGGTCAAGGTGACTTAGCTCGATGTCCTCGCGGTAGACTCCCATGCTGTAAGGGCGTGCCCTTTCAGGGGCGTCTTCCAAGGGCTTACTTCTTGAAAAACTCGAGAATCGTTGATCCTTCGGAGGCGTCATGTGACTGCAGGGTTAGAATAACTCATGAGGCACCATACCTCACGCAAGCCCCCAAGCGTGGGTTGGTCGTAGCTAGTACGCCATGTCGTGATGCCCAGAGGCACGGACTCAAGAGGGCGTGCATGCATGTGAGCTTGTTTGAGAGCGTCCCATGAGGATTAAGGCGCCAAAGCTAGGGCAGCAAGGTTTTGTGGGGTGTGGTCGCGGGCGAGCCTAGGCGCACACACCGTACCCAGCCCCCGCGCGCGGGACGCGCGAGGAAGAGCGACGGGCAGCTGCCACTCTTCCTAAGACAAGGTTTCAAAGGGAAAACACTGTGGGGAGAAAAAAAGAAGAAATTTCGCAACCCTTGCGAATGAAAGACGTAAAAGTTCCAAATTTCATTCAAGAAGTCAAAAACCAGCTACAAAAAGCAAGCAAAAGAACATCCGTGTCCGGCACCTAGACTAGTCTTCTTGTCTTCCCACCAGCATGGAGCATGGGGCCTCCACTAGGACGTGAGGCGGGAGCCCCCGTGAGGCCCAGGGATAGCACTCAGGAGACTCCGGGGCATGTATAGTGTCGGATTTCGGGTTTCAGCACACCCTTGAGGTTCGAACACTGGGGTGCGCACAGAGATTTCGCCTCCTACCTACCTGCACCCCCCCGCCTTGCTAGGATCTAAAACTAAGGCAAAAACAACACAAGAGACGCAGGGTTTATACTGGTCCGGGCCACCGTTGTGGTGTAATACCCTACTCCAGTGTGTGGTGTGGTGGATTGCCTCTTGGGCTGATGATGATGAACAATACAAGGAAGAACAGCCTCGCGAGGGTCTATTCTTGGCTGGGGCGATGAACTGCTGGGAGGAGCTCAGTCACCTTTCTCTCTCTCTCTCTCTCTCTCTCTCTCTCTCTTCCTGATCTTCTCTATCCTTCCAAAAACCCGGCCACCTTGCTCTGTGGGTGGCTGGTCCTATTTATAGAGGCCCTGGTCCTCTTCCCAAATATCAAGCGGGAAGGGAGCCAACAATGGCGGGCTAATTTGAAGGGGGACAGCTAGTACTAGCTATCCTGACAAAAGTAGTCTTCGCCTGTGCAAAGCTCTTGTGATGATGCCGTCTTAGGCTCCACGGTGACCTCCATCTCGTAGTCCTCCTAGTCTTGGTCTCGTTGCACCGAAATGGCAACCTTTGCCTGATGCCTCGGTACTTCGCGGCTGCGCTTGCCCCCTTTGCACCAAAGAGGGAAGGAGGACACTGCGCGGGCTGGCACCCGCCTGGCGCCCTCGGTCGTCATGGCTTGCGTCACGGGCACCTCGTGAGGTACCCCACGTTGATCTCTCCGCCTCCTCGTGAGCCAGCCTGACAAGGCCGTGCTTGAGGAAGCTCCGTGTCGTCCGCCCCGCGGGGCTTGGCCCCTCGCGAGGGTCTTGGGTTTGTGTTGGTGAAGATGGGCCGCGCTGGGCCCCCTTTTGAGCCACACCGCAGGCCGCAGGCAGGCAAGTCTGGGGACCCCCGTTCCCAGAATGCTGACAGTAGCCCCCGGGCCCAAGGCGCGCCTGGACTTGGCCGTGCAGGGAGGCGGAAGGGCAAGAGTGAAGCGTCGCGGGCCCTAACAGTCTGCGGCCTTGGGCGCCGCGTGGCGGTTGACTGGACGTGGGCGCCTTAGCAACCGCCCGAGTTGATTAAGGAGCGGCACCCAACTAGGCTTTGCTCCTTGCTTTCCCCGGTTGCTGCTCAGATCCCCTTTCTTGCGCCTCTCCTTCCTTCCTCCAAAATTTCCAGATCCGCTCCGACCGTGTGACCTAGGAAGCCATGGCGCCTCGCCAGCCCCCGGCCGTAGCTTGGTACTCGTCCGCCCTAGACCCGCCGAACGTGTCGGAGGCGAGCCTTGCCCGGTTGCGCCGGATGGCGACGGCGCGGGGCGTCAATGGGGCGAAGGTGTTTAAAGCCGGCTCCGCCACCCCTGAGGGTCAAGGGAGCACCTTCTATCCGCTCTTCATAAGTGCCATTGCTGCTGGCCTGGTGCCTCCCTTCTCCGAGTTCTTCTTCTCTGTCCTCCGCCACTATAAGCTGCAAGCCCTGCATCTCCACCCCAACTCCGTCCTTCTCTTGGCAATCTTCGCCTATTACCGCGAGGCTCATGTAGTGGTGCAGCCCTCAGTGGCCTTGCTGCGCCACTACTTCTACCTCCGGACCTCTCGTGGTACTGCTTCCGCGTGCGCGAGCTTCGTCGCGTACGGTGGCGCCATCGCCATTTCAAACCCTGGGAAAAGGATTGAGGGCTTTAGGAGCAAGTGGGTCTTGGTGGATGCTGGGCGCATCCACCCTCGGCTGATCTTCCCAACGGAGCAGCCCACGAGCTCCAGCAATTGGGGTCGAGCGGAGCTTACGGACCCCCGCGCGAAGCTGATGTTGGAGAAGATGGACGCGGATCTGAGGCCGTCCAATATGGCGGCGGCGAAGCTGACCGGCGCGTCACTGCTGAGGGAGTTCCTGGAGCACCAGCTGGCTCCACTTCGGCAGTACTCGCTTCCGATGTGGAGGCCCCGTCCGAACCCCGCGGCCTTAGCCGATGGAGATCTGGCTGCTGTCCTCCAATCTCTGGTCGGGGGCGATGTGGCGAGGTCGGCGGGCGCTCCTACGCCCTTGTTCCTCCACGACGACTGGGAGCAGGTAGTGGAGTCCATGCCCGTTTGCAACGGGGATGGGCCCGTGCCCATGGAAACTCCCGAGGAACCGGTGGACATGCCCTCCGACGACTCCAGCGAAGAGGAGGAAGGAGGGGAGCGGGGAAAAGGGCCTGACTCCGAGGCGACTGACGGAGAGTCAAGGGCTCCCCTCCCCCGGCGCAGGTCCCACGTTCTCCGCCTCTCTCCGGGCGATGACGATGAGGATGACGATGAAGACGATGATGAGCAGGACGGCGGGAGCTCACCCTCGATCCCGAAGAAGGACAGGACCGGGCTGATCTCCCGAGGGTCGGCCCCGGCCCCAAGGCGGACCACAGATGCACCTTCCGCCTCCAAGCTTCCCGAGGTTGACCCTTCCAGCCGGCTTTCAGGCTTCAACTTTGGCCGGAGGCCGCTTGAGCTCGCCCGTAAGCGTTCGATTCCTGTCTTTATCTCTTGCTCTACTTCTGAGGCTTGACGTCCACATCTCTTGGATAGGCTGGCGCCTGCAGCAAAGAAGCCGAAGGGGGCTCCCGAGGTTCCATCCGTGGCAGCGCCTCTGCCTGCGAAGGAGGGTGGCCGCGACACACAAGCTTCTCCTTCCCAGTCATCCTCGCGAGGCCTGGCTGAGCCGGCTGGGGCGAGCTCAGCCCCCACGGCCCAGGTGGCACCCGAGGTGCTCTCGCCCGCCGCCGCCACCACGGCTGTCGGGGCGTGGTAGACTCCGCCTCAGGATGCTGCGGCCGCGCTGCCGCCTTCTCCTCCTACTCCACCGGCTGCTGTCTCTCTGACTCCTTCTGCCGTTCTGGATCGTTCGGTTGCTGAGCTAGACTGACTGCGGCAGGATCTTCTTGGCGCCGGCCCCCCGCTTGGTGGCCGGGCGCTTGGAGCTGGCTTCAGGATGGGTTCGCTCCGACGCTTTGATTCGGGCGGCGCTGGTCCAGGCCCCGGCGGCATGCGACGAGGAGAAGCAGGCTGTCCTTGAGGCGAAGGCTGCCCGTGACGTAGCCCTGGGGGAGGTGGTCGACGTCCGTGGGTGTTGCAAGGCACTGGAGGGCGAGCTGCAAGATTTGTGGGACCAGCTCGCGAACGAGGTCCGTCTTCGCCAAGAGCAGGAAGAAGGCGTGAATGCTCGCGAGGCGGCTCTCGAGGAGAGGGAGGTCAAGCTCAAGAAATGCCGCGACCGCCTAGGTGTGCTGGAGCAGGAGTTGGGGGCGAGGAAGGCCAAGCTGGGCAATGAGGCCCTGGTTCTTGCCGAGGACTGCGTGGCCTTCACGGAGATGGAGGCGAAGGCTCGCTCCTCACTGAGGACGCTTTACGACAGCGGCCTAGAGAGCCCACTGGCTGGCGCCGAGGACGGCCCCACCAAGCTGCTTCCCTTCCTGGTTTACGGTCTCAAAGATGTCACCCTTGGCCTTGGCCCCACGGCCGAGGCCGAGGTGCGTGTCCTATCTTCTGCAGCACTGACGCGGGTCCTCACCCACATCTACCTTCGCGATCCCGGTGTCGACCTCGACAGCCTGCTGGAGCCAGTGAGTGGCGAGCGTGCCGCTGCCACTGCCGAGGCCGTGAAGGGTCGCGCAGAGGCCCTGCTGGGGAAGTTCTGGGCCTTTAGCACCAAGCTGAAGAAAGCCGCCGCCGACTCCACCGCCCCGTGAGGCATGCCCGATCCGCGCTGCTCCACCGCCGACAAGTGACTCCGTCGCGGCTCGTGTCCTGCTTTTAATTCCTGCACATGTATCATGCCTCGGGGAGGCGTTTAAACTTGCATTTGGCTTGAGATAACAGTGTGGACTGTAATATTTGCTTTTGAATTCCTTGAAATTTGCGCCTTTCCTTCCTACTTGCTTATGTTCTACGCCGGCAGAGCCCGGCCCCGCGCATGCCTCACCCAGCGTTGGTTCCGACCGAAAACCAGGACGGGGCCAAGGAGTGAGGGGCCACGTGACAAGTTAGGCTCCTGAGTCGCGATGCTCAGGAGTCCCCCTTGGTGCACGAACAGCAAGTAGGGAGGTGTGATGCGGGTGGATCTATCGTTCTACGTCTGCAGAGCCCGGCCGCGCGCGTGCCTCACCCAGCGATGATCCCGATCGGAAACCAGGACGGGGCCACGGAGTGAGGGGCTACGTGACCAGTTAGGCTCCTGAGTCGCGATGCTCAGGAGTCCCCCTTGACGCTCAAACAGCCTTCGTACCTTGGCTCCGCTCGGGGAGAGACGTGCGACGAACCAGGCCCGGGGGGACCTGGCTGGGCGGCGTGCGTCTGGGTGTGACCCAGGCGCAGCCCCCGTGCCCAGCCCTCTCGCGCGGCACTCCCGAGGGGAGGCGTTGCGATGAGGTTAGACATTAAGCTCTGGGCTCCCTGAGGTTGATGCAGCCCGGGGGCCACCCTCAGTTGTTTATCACCAGCGCGGAGCATAGTGCTACCGTATGTGTATGGGCATAGCCGCTCCTCGGCAGTGTCGTCAGCCAGCGCAGAGCATGGTGCTTCCACTAGTACGTGGGAGGGGGCCCCCTCCGGGAGGAGCCCCCGGGGCGTGTACAGCCCCGCCCTGACACGTGGCTGGCACGGTAGGGCCTGGCGAGGTGTATCTGGGCACCCGTGAGCCAGCGCGGGACTCACGGGGCCCTACCTCTAGGTGGGTTGCGCCTGGCACTGAGCCTTATCTTGTAATGCGTTCCTGCAAATTTGGTTAGATGTCGGCACTCTACGTCCTCGGGTCCCGGCCCTCGAGCTGGTCTCAGCTGTCGCTGGTATGTCAGGTCGCGATGCCATGGACAAGGCCAGAGGGTGAGTGCTGGAGAGCCAGTAAGAGCCCTGAGTCGCGATGCTCAGGTACCCCCCCCCCCTTTAACGTGCAAGTGGTCGGCATGGAGAAGAAGAGGTGTCATGGACCGGCATCAAATAATCAAGCATGGTGGGTTTAACGCATAGTCGGAAATAAATGCAAATGGGATACATGCCACTGGGCCTGGCCCGAGCGGCTTGGGGATCATGCAGCCTGAGGGGCGCCCCCAACAAGGTAAGCTAACAACATGGAATAAAAAAAGGGATACATGCCACAGGGACGGACCCATGCGGCCTGGGAATAATGCAGCCCTGGGGGGGCGCTCCCAGCTGGAAGTAGAACTAGAAAGGTGTCACCTGATGATGTTGAGGACGAAGGAGCATTAATGTAGCAGGCTCGGTGGGCTGCGGGAGCCGATCCTCATGAGCCCCCAGGCCCAGGGGCCTCGGGAGGCTCCGGAGGTGCTGGCGGCTCCTCGCGAGCCATCTCCATCCCTGCCAGGGCAGCGGAACGCCTGGCCTCTCGTGCCTCTGTGATGCTCCTCATGAGGAGCTGGTACGCGTCAGTCGCGCTCGGCAGGCCGTAAGGCATGCGAACGTAGCTGTGGGGTGGGCCTCTGCAGCGCCCCACCCGCGAGGGCCAGAGGCACTCCGGAGAGGCAACTCGGTTGAGCCCTGGTATGTCGATGAAGACGCGCAGCCCACCATCCTCGCCTGGATGGGGAGCCACTGCTGGTAGGCGGCGGCCGCCTTTCATGACTCTTGACTCCTGTAGCTCCAGAATGGCCTTGCTGACGAACTCCTGAGGGTCTGGATCTCCTTGCCTTGCTCCTTCCTGAGGGAAATGTGCTTCGAAACACGCCTCCATGTGGTGCCCAAGCGCCTCCCTCGTGACCCTAGCTAGGTCGGTGGCCCTCCAGGGAGAGCCCCCGAGCCCTGCCTGAGGAGGGCGCCGGGCGCGCTTTCCTATGCGATGGAAGGAGGCTCCCCCTGGGTAGGCGCGGGCCCAGAGGGGCCTGTCTCCTGAAAGGTCGGGCCGGACGATGTCTTCTTCTTCTTAGGGGGCGGTCTCGGGAAGCCTCCCGCTTCCACGATCCAAGTCTTCCAGCGACGCGGCCTGAAAGGCTCGTTCCAGGGAACACACCGCGTCCTTCTCTTCACAGGGCACCGTGATGACTCCGCCACTTCCTGGCATCTTGAGGACGTTGTAGCCGTGGTGAGTTACGGCCATGAACTTGGCCAGCGCTGGGTACCCAAGGATGGCGTTGTACGGCAGGCGAATGTGAGCGACGTCGAAGTCGATGAGCTCGGTGCGGTAGTTGTCGCGTGCCCCGAAGGTGACAGGTAGGCGGACCTGCCCAATCGGGACCATGGAGCCGTCGGTGATACCGGAGAAAGGCTTGGTTGGCTGAAGCTGGCTGTAGGGCACTTGGAGGTTGTTGAATGTTTCCACGGACAGGACGTTGAGCCCTGCCCCGCCGTCGATGAGGGTCTTGGTGACCATCACGTTGCTGATGATTGGGGAACAAAGCATCAGGAGGACTCCGGCTGTAGCCGCACACTTGAGCTGATCTTTGAGCTGAACGTGATGGCGCACGCCGACCACCTGAGAGGGCGCGTGGCTTCAAGCTTGGGGAGGACTGCATTCACTTCGCGGGCGAACTGCTTGAAGATGCGCTGAGAGGCTGGGGCTTGTGCCCCGCCCAGGATGCAAGCGATAGCGCGCGGCTCCTGGAAGCCCCCAGCCCCCTCGTCCTGGTGGCGGTCTTCGTTTCTTCTTGGCTGCGGCAGCAGCGGTGGGAGGCCTACGTTGCCTTGCGGGCGATCCTCGCGAGGCTGATCCCTCCAGTCCCCCTCGCGAGGCTGATCCCTCCAGCCTCCCTTGTGAGGCGGGTCTTGCCAGTGATCCCCACGTCGCGCCACCCTTGGCTGGGCCACGGTCTTCCCAGCGTCCTGCGTTCCTTCCTCCTCCTCGGTCGTAGCCCCGGTCACTGCGGTCAGGGCGGCGGTCGATCCTTCCTTCTTGCACGGCTCGGAGCTCTTGACATTCGTTGGTGTTGTGGGTGTGGAGGTCGTGGTACACACAGTACCGGCCGCCCTTGGAAGGTTCGGGTTGATCTCTGCCTCGCTTGGTGTCTGGTTCTGCCGCGAGCACGGTAGCCCCCTTGCGCTTCACATCCTTGGCCTTGGGCTTCTTCTCTTCTGGGTCTGCGGTAGGCAGCTCGAGGAGGGAGAGACACCCTTCCTCGGCCCTGGCGCACTTGGTTGCCAGGTTGAACACCTCCAAGGAAGTGCACAGGTCTTCATGCATCGCCAGCTCCTTCATCTTGACGTCGCGCACGCCGTCGGAGAAGGCCGAGATGATGGCCTCCTCGGTCACCTTGGGAATCTTGAGGCGCGCGTTGTTGAAGCGCTGGATGTACTTCTGCAGGGTCTCCCTGGGCTGCTGCTTGATGCGGCGCATGTCGCTCATGGTGAGTGGCCGGTCGCAAGTGCCTTGGAAGTTGGCGATGAAGTGAGTGCGCATCTCGTCCCAGGAGGAGATTGTGCCTGGAGCCAGGTTCAGGAGCTAGGTGCGGGCCCCATCCTTTAGTGCCATGGGGAACCAATTCGCCATGACCTTCTCGTCTCCGTTGGCAGCTTCGATGCCCAGCTCGTTGAGCTGGAGGAACTCCGCAGGGTCAGCCGTGCCGTCGTAGCGAGGAGGCAAGTCCGGCTTGAACTTGCCGGGCCACGCGACGCTGCGTAGCTCAGCGGTGAAGGCGCGGCAGCCTGCTGTGGCCACGGGAGGTCTTGGATGCCGGGGAGCTTGGTCTTGGATATCCCCACGCGCTGCAGCTGGGAGCGGCGCGGGGTCTTGACGCGCGGGAGCAGGAGCATGGTCGCGACGTGCTGGAGCAAGGAGCGCCCGGGCAGCTTCTTGCGGGCGAGGGACTTCTTGACAGCTCTGCTCTTGCAGCGCTGGCGCCTGACGGAGTGGGTTCCGCTCAGGGGCCGAGCCTTGGATCCATGGCGCCTTCCTGAGGAGGAGGCGGTCGGGGCGCCGCCGGAGCTTCATTGCCCGCGCGGGGCGGGGTGCGGTGCAGCGGAACGGATGGCGCAGGAGAGCCCCCTGCGGCGTGGACGAGCTCGGCGACGCGGTCGAGCCATTCTTCGTAGACGTCATCGACGGGGCGGTAGCGCAGGAGCTCGTTCGCCGCGATGAGTGCAGCTCGATCCTCCATGGGCGCGCGGAGCGCGCAGGACGAAGAACCGGCCGGGGTGAGCGAGGGAGTTGCGGTGCGGCCGTCTTGCCGCACGGACAGATGCTGGGACGATGCTTGCCGCTCGTCCCCCGCCGGGCCGGTGGTGGCGTTGATGGCAGGTGATGGGGAACGACGAGGACGCCTGCCGACAGGGGCCATCTGGGCGACGCGGGAAGCGAGCGCGGCCCGGTGCTCGGCGCGGGACCGACGAGCGTCATACATGGGCGTGATGGTCGGAGGAGAACGGGTGGTTGAAGACGAATCCTGACGCACCCCTACCTGGCGCGCCAAATGCCGGATTTCGGGTTCCGGCAGACCCTTGACGTTCAAACACTGGGGTGCGCGCGGAGATTTCGCCTCCTACCTACCTGCACCCCCCCGCCTTGCTAGGATCTAAAACTAAGGCAAAAACAACACAAGAGACGCAGGGTTTATACTGGTTCGGGCCACCGTTGTGGTGTAATACCCTACTCCAGTGTGTGGTGTGGTGGATTGCCTCTTGGGCTGATGATGATGAACAATACAAGGAAGAACAGCCTCGCGAGGGTCTGTTCTTGGCTGGGGCGATGAACTGCTGGGAGGAGCTCAGTCACCTTTCTCTCTCTCTCTCTCTCTCTCTTCCTGATCTTCTCTATCCTTCCAAAAACCCGGCCCCCTTGCTCTGTGGGTGGCTGGTCCTATTTATAGAGGCCCTGGTCCTCTTCCCAAATATCGAGCGGGAAGGGAGCCAACAATGGCGGGCTAATTTGAAGGGGGACAGCTAGTACTAGCTATCCTGACAAAAGTAGTCTTCGCCTGCGCAAAGCTCTGGTGATGACGCCGTCTTGGTCTCCACGGTGACCTCCGTCTCGTAGTCCTCCTAGTCTTGGTCGCGTCGCACCGAAATGGCAACCTTTGCCTGATGCCTCGATACTCCGTGGTTGCGCTTGCCCCCTTTGCACCAAAGAGGGAAGGAGGACACTACGCGGGCTGGCACCCGCCTGGCGCCCTCGGTCGTCATGGCTTGCGTCACGGGCACCTCGTGAGGTACCCCGCCTTGATCTCTCCGCCTCCTCGTGAGCCAGCCTGACGAGGCCGTGCCTGAGGAAACTCCGCGTCGTCCGCCCTGCGGGGCTTGGCCCCTCGCGAGGGTCTTGGGTTTGTGTTGGTGAAGATGGGCCGTGCTGGGCCCCCTTTTGAGCCACGCCGCAGGCAGGCAAGTCTGCGGACCCCCGTTCCTAGAACACCGACATATAGCCCCAACTCATTATTACATGAGAGTATCATGAGCAGAGATGTTCACAAGCATGGGGACTTGGTCATGGGTAGAACTTGCAGAGGTGTTGGATGTTCTAGGCGTTCTGGATGGGGACCCCGTCCTGCATCTCCAGGCACGCGGCGCTAGGCCTGGAGACATGGGTGATCCTGAATGGGCCCTCCCACATGGGTGAGAGCTTATGAAGCCCTTCCCTGGAGAGCACACACCTCGAGAGTCCTGGAGCGGACGCTGCGACAGTGATATATACCGCTGCAGTGCCTGCTAGTACATCATTGCACGGAGCCAGGCTTGGCGGCGATGTACCCCCCTAGCATGAGGTCCATCCCCCGCAATGCATCCTGGCTCGCCTTGTTGAACGCCAATACCCGCGCAGAGTGATGCCTGACCTCGTGAGGGAGGACCGCCTCGGCTTCGTAGACGTGGAAGAATGGAGTCACGCCCATGGGCTTGGTTGCAGTGGTGCGGATGGACCACAACATGGATTGGAGCTCGTCAAGCAAACCCCTACCGTAGGCCTCGAGCTTCTTCTTGAAGGTCCTCGCCTTGAGGCCCCTTACGACCTCCGCATTGGCGCGCTCAACCTGGGCATTGCTCCATGGGTGTGCCACCGAAGCATAACATATCCGCGTTCCAAGATTAGAACAATATGTTTTGAAAAGGTTGCTCGTGAACTGTGAGCCATTGTCAGTGATGATGCGGTTAGGAACCCCAAACGGCTCACGAGGCCCTTGACAAACTTGACGGCTGAGCCAGCTGTGATGGTGCGAACGACCTCCACTTGTGCCACCTTGGTGAACTTGTCGATGGCGACGTAGACATAGCGGTAGCCCCCGGGCGCTCGAGGGAACGGGCCTAGGATGTCCAACCCCTAGACTGCAAATGACCACGAGAGTGGGATGGTCTGGAGGCCCTGAGCGGGCTGGTGGATCTGCATGGAATGGAACTGACAGGCCTCACAAGATCTTACCAACTCAGTGGCATCACTAAGCATCGTGTGCCAGTAGAATCCGCTGTGGAACTGTAACACTCACGATGCGGCTATATCTCCCACATGTCGGAGCACGACTTAAAGGCATAACCGCATAGTAGGCAAGTCGCAAGAGGGGTAATCTTTCAACATCCCATGTACTAAATAAGAAAGGGATAAAGAGTTGGCTTACAATCGCCACTTCACACAATACATAAATATAACCTTACATCATCCAGAATACAATCAAGGTCCGACTACGGAACCGAATAAAGAAAGACAACCCCAAATACAAAGATCCCCGATCGCCCCAACTAGGCTCCTCTACTGATCGTCCGAAAAGGAAACATAGTAACATCCCGAATCCTCGTCGAACTCCCACTTGAGTTCGGTCGCGTCCCCTGCACTGGCATCAGCGACACCTCCATCTGGTTTTGGAAGTAATCAGTGAGTCACGGGGACTCAGCGATCTCACACCCTCGCGATCAAGACTATTTAAATTTATGGGTAGGAAAAGGGGTAGTGAGGTGGAGCTACAGCAAGCACTAGCATATATGTGGCTAACTTACACAAATGAGAGCGAGAAGAGAAGCAAAGCACGGTCGAGAAGCTATAATGATCAAGAAGTGATCCTGAAACTACTTACGTTCATGCATAACATGAGACCGTGTTCTCTTCCCGGACTCTGCCGAAAAGAGACCATCACGACTACACACTCAGTTGATTCATTTTAATTAAGTTAAGTGTCAAGTTTTATACAACCATATATTAACAAATTCCCATCTGCCCATAACCGCGGGCACGGCTTTTGAAAGTTCAAAACCCTGTGGGGGTGTCCCAACTTAGCCCATCGCAAGCTCTCACGGTCAATGAAGGATATTCCTTCTCCCTGGAAGACCGATCAGGCTCGGAATCCCGGTTACAAGACATCTTGACAATGGTAAAACAAGACCAGCAAGACCACCCGCTGTGCCGACAAATCCGGATAGGATCTGCACATATCTAGTTCTCAGGGCACACCGGATAAGCTAAGCATACAGGAGCCAACGTAACCCAAGTTGCCAAGGGACGCCCCCGCACGGTGCTCTAGTTTGGATCAACACACAGAGGAGCACTGGCCCGGGGGTTTAAAATAAAGATGACCCTTGAGTCCGCGGAACCCAAGGGAAAAAGGCTTAGGTGGCAAATGGTAAAACCAAGGTTGGGCCTTGCTGGAGGAGTTTTATTCAAGGCGAACTGTCAAGGGGTTCCCATTATAACCCAACCGCGTAAGGAACGCAAAATCAAGGAACATAACACCGGTATGACGGAAACTAGGGCGGCAAGAGTGGAACAAAACACTAGGCATAAGGCCGAGCCTTCCACCCTTTACCAAGTATATAGGTGCATTAAATAGACAAGATATAATAGTAATGATATCCCAACAATAATCATGTTCCAACAAGGAACAAACTCCATCTTCACCTGCAACTAGCAACGCTATAAGAGGGGCTGAGCAAAGCGGTAACATAGCCAAACAACGGATTGCTAGGAAAGGTGGGTTAGAGGCTTGACATGGCAATATGGGAGGCATGATATAGCAAGTGGTAGGTATCACGGCATAGCAATAGAGAGAACAACTAGCAAGCAAAGATAGAAGTGATTTCGAGGGTATGGTCATCTTGCCTGCAAAGTTCTCCGAGTTGACGAAAACTTGATCCTCGTAAGCGTACTCAACGGGTTCCTCGATCACGTAATCGTCTCTGGCTCTACCCAAAGCAAGAACACAAGCAAAGGAAACAACAATCAACCATAGTGCAATGCGCAAGCAACATGATGCAAAACATGGCATGATATGCGGGATGTGATATGCAATGCATATGCGTGCTCCGGAAGGAGAAGGTTGAAACAGGCCTCAACTTGGCAAACCAAGTATGCCACTGGAAATATGAGTTGATTTCGGTCGAAATCGATATAAAGATCACCGGAATCGGATGCACGGTTTGCAAATGGCAAGCAAAACAATAATGGCACAATTCTACGATTAACAACACAATGCCATCTAGAATGCAACAAGAAACTATGCTACTACACTCCAACATAACAACAAAGCATATGGCAGTGATCTACTCAAGATGCTTGACAAAAGATGAACACTGAGCTATCGCTAAATCAGACAAGAGCAGGTTGAAACAAGCATGGCAAAAGTGCAAAAGATATCAGCATCACAGACTTGGTGAAAATAACAACATGCCAGGAATTAACATCAGGAAGCAATGTTTAGAGCAAGATAACAACATGCTACAGGAACATATCACAGCACACAAAGGCATGGAAAGAATCTACTCAAAGCATAGAACAAAAGTCCCTTCCTGACCATAAGCCAAAAAGGATCAGAAGATATGATGACACCCATGTAAACATAGCAAGTTTCGTTAACAGATTCAGACTTAGCAGAAAACTAGACATGGCACAAACAAAATTATGAAGGCATCTTTGCAAGCTCGATTCACTCACCACAAGGCATTGCATGACAATATAAGCATAGCATCAGCAAGATGGCATGTTCATGAAGCTAACCAAAGCAATAACAAGCTCATAGAAAGCATGGATCAACTACAATAACCTTGGAAAAATTGATTAACATGTAAACAATCTGCCAGGAACATTTTATAGCAAAAGTAGAGCAATATTTAAACATGCTAGGGCACTCCATAATTGCAAGCAGGGGCATGGATGGTTAGGGCATAACCATATGTCCAAATCATCCTTACTGAACATACTCAAAAGAAGCATGGATCTCACTGTAGCAACATGAATACATGGCATAAAAATAACAGCAGGGAAATGACTTAGTGAAATTCAAAGTCTTTGAAATCAGCAATATGACGAGAGCTACTTTGCATGCTTGTGCTAGTCACCACATTGATCACAAAAATACATGGCATACACCCCTGTAAAGATGGCATGGCATAGCCCAAAACACATGTAGAGCTCATGCCCATATGAAGCACACAACAAATGTAGCAAAAATGACAAATGCTCATAATCTGATAAGAATCAGAACCTAACATTCTATAGCACTTTTGCATCAACTATTTGGGCATCAAGATGGACTCAAACAAGCATGGCACAATGGAACAAAATGAAGAGCACATCATGATGAACATTTTGATATATTGCACGCACAAAAAGGAGTTGCGGTCACAAAGTTATGGCATGATGAATAGTGCATGAAAATATTGCAGACTTCGAGAAAAACGAGGTCAACCCTAGGGTTTTCTAGATCTAGATCTGGGGCGGCGCGGACTTCGAGGTTCACAGGAGAGGAGTGGCCGGAGAAATCCTCGCGGTGGCTGAAGCTAGGGGGCTCGCCGGAGTGCTCGGACGGAGGCGCTGTGGCGGAGAGGGGCGTCGGTGAGGCACTGCGGCGGCGCGCAGCTCCGGTCGGCGCGGTGGCATGGCTGGTCGGTGGCGGGGCTGGTGCAGAGGCGGCGGCCGCCGGGCGGAGCGGCGAAGTCCGCGGCAGGGTGGCGGGATGCGGCACGAGGAGGCGGGCGACCGCGGGCGCGGTCGGGCGGCGATGCGGGCCGGGGGGCTCGACCCGGGCCGCGGCGGGGCACGGTGGAGAGGCGGCGGCGCTGACATGTGGCGGCGTCTCGTTGGTGCGGGCGGCGGCGATTTTTGTCCGGCGAGGGGCGGACATGTCCGGCGGCAGCGGGGAAAGAAATTTAGGGTTTCGTCCGCGAAAATGGAGGTGGGGGCACCTATTTATAGCTAGAAGGAGTTTGGAATGTCCAAATGAGGTGCGGTTTTCGGCCACGCGATCGTGATCGAACGACCGAGAGGATGGAGGGGGTTTGGATGGGTTATTGGGCGACTTTGGAGGGGTGTTGGGATGCAACACACACGAGGCCTTTTCGGTTGCCCGGTTAACCGTTGGAGTATCAAACGGACTCCAAATGGCATGAAATTTGACAGGCGGTCTACCGGTGGTGTACCAAGGCCGCTTGGCAAATCTCGGTCCATTCCGAGAATGTTTAACACCCGCTCACGAAAAGAGACAAAAGGGGGTGCTGGGGGACGTAGGAGTGCCGGATCACAAAACGTACAACGGGGAAAATGCTCGGATGCATGAGACGAACACGTATGCAAATGAGATGCACATGATGACATGATATGAAATGCATGACATGGACAAAAGCAAAAAAAAACAAACCCAACCACGAAGGGAAAATCATATCGCATCTCCGGAAAAGGCAAGAGTCGGAGTACAAATATGGAAAGTTGTATCCGGGGCGTTACAACACTCCACCACTACGAAAGGATCTCGTCCCGAGATCTAGGATGGCACCAGAGGGGAAAGGAAGAGGAAGATAAGAGGTAAAACTAAGTTGCTTCTTTGACAAATGAGTGAAACCAAAGAACCTTGAGATGTTAAATAATTTCGAGAAAAGAATACAACGGAGATGAACGAAGTTAACTATCTCCGTCAGAAAAGAGGAACAAGGAAGAACAAATTCGGACATCACTCTGGTTGAAAAGAGATGCAAGACTTGATATAGCGAGAAGAAACTTGAGAAGAGGGCACAACACTCCGGTTAAATGGATAGTCATGAAAAGAACACGATCCTCAGAACTTGAGTTGATGAGAAACATCACAATGCCTCCGGAAGAAGAAAGACTATAGATCATTGAAATGACAAGATGGAGAAGAAAAGGCCAACTTATGCCAAAGTGAGCTTGGAGATCACCCTTCCAAGAAGGTTATAACGGAGTAGTTGGAAAAGCAACAACGAAAATGATAAGCTTGATGTGGGCTTATAGAAGACTTCTCAAAATTATGAGGTGACAACTTGCCATTAACGGAAAAAACAAAGATTGATCGGGAACAAAGAAGAGATGAAAAAAACTTATTCATCGAGATAGGAAGGAGAAGATTGGATCATTGATAAGCACCACAATAGCAACATTCCCAATGGAAGACTTTTGGTGAAATCTATACCAAAATACTCCAACGAAGTAATTGATGGATTTAATTATCTCATTCCTGACAACTTTTGAATCATGAAGCATGAAGGGAAAATTGTTAAGAAAGACATAACACCACCTGAAAAAGATAAGATAGAAAGGATTGCACTTCGGAATGCAAGATGAAGAATACTTGAACTCCTCTGAAAAGAATCTCGATGAACACTTCGAGAGGGAATTTAAATCCTTGATGAACCACCATGAAGAATCTCTCGAAGAACTCCAGTAACAAAAGAATTATGCAAAATAATTGAAGGATGAAAAGAATAAGATTGAAGCCTTGCAATGATTTAGATGGATCTTTGCGACAATATAAAGCAGAAAACTTGGAACTCCGGAAAAGAAAGATGAACAAAAGAAATCAAGAATTTTGATGAACCTCCATGAATAAGGAATTAATAACTTGGATGAAACAAGAATAAGAATTACATAATGCTTATCCTTCACCAATTTAAATTGTTGACAAGCAACGGATTTGGCATACCCCTTATTCTCATAGAAAGGTTTAAGAGAGATATCGTGTAAACTCAATGGACCACCGGTAGGATTGGAAAGAACGAATGAATTAATATGATAATGAAAGAAGAGAAAATTTGAACGAACCACCGTAAGGATTGAAAATGAACGAAGATACTTGAGTGAATCAAGATGCAAGAGAACGAAGAGATCACGAACTGATTAGAGAATACTTGAATGATGCATCGGTAAGATTTGGAGAACGAGAGCTGAAAGCTGGAATGAATAATTCTGAGATGATGGGCTCCGGAGAATCAAACTAAAAAGACTCCTGAATTGCTCCGGATAGGTGAAAAGAATTCTCACAATCAAAACAATTCTGAGAGGATGGTAGCAAGCTAGAACCATGAATCTTGAAGAGAATGGAGCAAGATTGAGAGAAAAATCATCTTCAGTTTTCAACAGTTGAGAATGACAACGGGAAACACCACCATGAATTGTTGATGACACTCCGGAATGATGAATGGAAAGGTTGAACCAACAATGAAAAGAATTTGAAAAGAATTTGGAAAAGAATTCATTCTTACGTCAACTTGGAAAAGAATTTGAAAATAACTCCAGGAAAAATTAGAAGAGTCCGGTAAGATCCTGGGAAAAGACCTGTGGGTTAGGGCCCACTCAAAAGATACACTGTTAAACGATTTAAAAGATAGATTGCGCCGGTTGAATTAAATGACATGAATGAGATAACATCCTCAAAAGAACTTGAAAGGATTACGAATAGAAACTTGAATCTTCTGTGATATCTTCAGTGCTCCACATAAACAAGAATAGCAAGAGGTGGATGATTAAGAGGTGCACCGGCATGGGAAAACATTTGAAACGAGGAAAAAAATATGATCAACCCTGAAAGGTTTGAGTTGGAACCACCAGAGAAGGAAAAGAACGAAGAATGATGAACATGAAACTCCATTAGAATCTTCCTGAGAATCACCGGATAAGAACACTGAAAGAGAGGAGTAAAGAGGCTTCACATCCATATGATGGCTACTTGATAAAGAAATCTGAGTCCTTGAAGAAAAGGGTGGGAGGGCGGGAAAAAACAAAGGCGGCTTGGGACAGATGAAATGAGCACCGTTGAGAAGAAATGATAATTGATCTTGCGGATGTTGAAATGATCGGATCCACTTGAAGAGAAACACGCCAGTTGAAAAAGAATTGACATGAAAATCTCGATTACCATGGAGGATTAGTATTCACATAGGAATATGAGAACACCACTTAGGAATGGTAGGGAATCAACATTTGACTTCGAAGCAACTCGAATACCACAAATCAAAACAAAACAAAGGATTGGCTTGCAAAATAAGCCGAAAACAAACATATGATAGACCCCATATCGTATCATGTGTCTGTTGGAAAGATATCCTACGATATACTTGAATTCCCACTTATAAACTCCTGAAACTTTCTGGTTATGCAATCAGGTGTTGGGGATACATGGGAAGCATAATATCTCACCCAAAACTAGCAAATCCTACATCCAGCTGTATCCATCCTTCAACACATAACCAGTAAAACTTCGGAAATCATTTACCTCAACCTTCGAAAAGCATCCATTATACGAGTTATGGCAATACTCCCGAACTCCCGCCCTAGTACTCGGTGGCGTCGAGCTTATCTCACCAACAACTGCATAAAGGAGATTTTTTATGTCGGCGAACTCAGGTATTCCAGAACTGCAACAATAAAATTGTGACGACAACACCTCGGAGCTCAACTCCCCGGGACACTGCCACAACCCCTAAATGTCAGGAGGCACCAAGAACAATGTTCTCGTCACAAAACCATCGAAACGATTCCAAGAGACCCGCGTGATCCTAAATTTTTTTTGTGAAATTTGAGAAGAGAAGAGTCAAAACTCTACGTCAGGAGGCCTCACCAGAGCGATGAAGGGACTGAGGAGTAAAAGAATCCTACTCTCCGATATATATATAATCCTATAAGACACAAAATATTTTTTCTAGACTCAACAACGTCAGTGATTCGATCAAGCAGGGGGCTCCTAAGTCGGGGAAGGCTCTGATACCAACTTGTAACACCCACGATGCGGCTATATCTCCCACGTGTTGTAATGCCCCGGACACACCCGCCGGTGGTCGTTAATCCTGGGGATCTAGACTGGCCCCATAGATCAATACTAGTCTTTTCTGTGCACTTTGTCCTCACTTGTGTGCACCCGGGAGCAACTTCCCGGTCGGTCACCCATCCTGACACTACTCCAAGCTGAGCACACTTAACTTTGGAGTTCTGTCCGAATGGGATCCCGGAAAAGAAGGTATTTCTTATTGATATGAGTAGTCTATCACCCCTAATAAGCCAGGCCATCACATACACCCCCACTTAGAGGAACTGACGTCCTCGTCGGGCCACAGGAACGTTCCCTCTGGGCACATACGTCTGTGCATCCATTCTGGTACATGTATCATGCCGTGTGCCACGACGGGTCACAAACGTCATGAACAACAAGACCGCGCACCTTTCCGCAACCATCCGTGTAGCCGCGAGGGTCGGCTTTGATACCAACTTGTAACGCCCCGGACACACCCGCCGGTGGTCGTTACTCCTGGCGGGATCTAGACTGGCCCCACAGATCAATACTAGTCTTTTCTGTGCACTTTGTCCTCACTCGTGCGCACTCGGGAGCAACTTCCCGGTCAGTCACCCATCCTGACACTACTCCAAGCTGAGCACACTTAACTTTGGAGTTCTGTCCGAATGGGCTCCCAGAAAAGAAGGAATTTCTTATTGATATGAGTAGTCTATCACCCCTAATAAGCCAGGTCATCACATACACCCCCACTCAGAGGAACTGACGTCCTCGTCGGGCCACAGGAACGTTCCCTCTTGGCACATACGTCTGTGCATCCAGTCTGGTACATGTACCATACCGTGTGCCACGACGGGTCACAAACATCATGAACAACAAGACCGCGCACCTTTCCGCAACCATCCATGTAACCGCGAGGGTCGGCTTTGATACCAACTTGTAACGCCCTGGACACACCCGCCAGTGGTCATTACTCCTGGCGGGATCTAGACTGGCCCCACAGATCAATACTAGTCTTTTCTGCGCACTTTGTCCTCACTCGTGCGCACCCGGGAGCAACTTCCCAGTCGGTCACCCATCCTGACACTACTCCAAGCTGAGCACGCTTAACTTTGGAGTTCTGTCCGAATGGGCTCCCAGAAAAGAAGGAATTCATTATTAATATGAGTAGTCTATCACCCCTAATAAGCCAGGCCATCACAGGAACCCTTGCCCATGAGAGTGCATGATGAGGAGTGATGCCCGCAGTCCCCGTCATGTATGTCGGCTAGCAGCTCGCATCCCTGCTCCTTGGAGATGCATCATTGAGAAACATTGTTCGGGCACCTTCGGTAGAGCTCACCATCCTGGATGCAGTACATGGTGGCCTGGCGGGCCACATGCTCCGCGTCTTCCTCCTTCTCCGGCAAGGCGCCTCGGAGCAGGTACGCCTTGAACTCCTCGGAATGGCACCCCTCTTGAGGCTCGAGCGCAAGGAGCAGGCGGGCTCCCGAGGTTGGGCCGCAAGCTGGGGTGCCTGAGGGGGCGCCAAGGGGAGCTCCTCCTGAGGCGATGCTGATCCCGCAGCGGGGGGGGGGGGGGGGGCTGCTGACGGCTTGAAGAGCCGCTCCTCAAAGACGATAGGCTCTTGAGGTTGATGTCGGGACGCCCTCTTGGCGATGTCGTATGCCTCCTTGTCCGTGCCACACGACACGTGCTGCAATTCCAAGCCTAAGAATCATTTCTCAATTTTGCGTACCTCCTCAAGGTATGCCTCCATGTGCTCATCCTTTGGCTTGTACGCCTTGTTGGAGAAGTTGACGAGGAGTCTTGATAACCCACAAGTATAGGGGATTGCAACCATTTTCGAGGGTAGAGTATTCAACCCAAATTTATTGATTCGACACAAGGGGAGCCACAGAATATTCTCAAGTATTTGCAGCTGAGTTGTCAATTCAACCACACCTGAAAAACTTATTATCTGCAGCAAAGTATTTAGTAGCAAAGTAGTATGGAAGTAACGGTAGCAATGGCAAAAGTAACAGTAGCAGTTTTGTAGCAATCGTAATAGTGGCAACAGAAAAGTAACTTAGCAAAGATCAATATGTGAAAAGCTCGTAGGCAATGGATCAATGATGGATAATTATGTCGGATGACATTCATCATGAAACGGTTGTAACATAGGGTACACAGAACTAGCTCCAGTTCATCAATGTAATGTAGGCATGTATTCCGAATATAGTCATACATGCTTATGGAAAAGAACTTGCATGACATCTTTTGTCCTACCCTCCCGTGGAAGTGGGGTCCTATTGGAAACTAAGGGATATTAAGGCTTCCTTTTAATAAAGTACCGGACCAAAGCATTAGCACTTAGTGAATACATGAACTCCTCAAACTACGATCATCACTGGGAGTGGTACCGACTATTGTCACTCCGGGGTTGCCGGATCATAACACGTAGTAGGTGACTACAACTTGCAATATCGAATCAAGAGCACAAATATATTCATGAAAACATAATAGGTTCATATCTGAAATCATGGCACTCGGGCCCTAGTGACAAGCATTAGGCATAGCAAACTCACAGCAACATCAATCTTAGAACATAATGGATACTAGGAATCAAACCCTGACAAAACTAACTCGATTACATGGTAAATCTCATTGAACCCATCACGGTCCAGCAAGCGTACGACGAGATTACTCACGCACGGCGGTGAGCATCGTAAAATTGGTGATGGAGGATGGTTGATGATGACGATGGCGACGGATTCCCCGCTCCGAAGCCCAAAACAGACTCGAGATCAGCCCTCCCATGGAAGAATAGGGCCTGGTGGCGGCTCCGTATTGTAAAATGCGATGAATCCTTCTCTCTGGTTTTTTCTCCCCAAAAGTGAATATATGGAGTTGGAGCTGAGGTCGGTGGAGGCCCAAGGGGGCCACAAGGGCAGGTGGCGTGCCCCCACCCCTATGGCTAGGGTGTGGGCCCCCTTCACTTGATTCTTTCACCAATATTTTTTATTAATTTCAAAACTGATCTCCATGAATTTTTAGGTCATTTCGAGAACTTTTATTTCTGCACAAAAATAACACCATGGCAATTCTGCTGAAAATAGTGTCAGTCCAGGTTAGTTCCATTCAAATCATGCAAGTTAGAGTCAATAACAAGGGCAAAAGAGTTTGGAAAAGTAGATATGACGGAGATGTATCAACTCCCCCAAGCTTAACCCATTGCCTGTCCTCAAGCAATTCAGTTGACAAACTGAAAGTGATAAAGAAAACATTTTGCAAACTCTGTTTGATCTTGTTGTTGCAAATATGTAAAGCCAGCATTCAAGTTTTCAGCATAGATTATGAACTAACCATATTCACAATAAAATTTAGGTCTCACGTTTACTCATATCAATGGCATAGTCAACTAGCAAGCAATAACAATAAATCTCGGATTACAACACTTCCTCAAAACAATCATGATATGATATAACAAGATGGTATCTCGCTAGCCGTTTCTGAGACCGCAAAACATAAATGCAAAGCACCTCTGAAGATCAAGGAATCACTAGACATTGTAATTCATGGTAAAAGAGATCCAGTCACAGTCACACTCAATATAAATTAATAGCAATGCATATAAATGACAGTGGTGCTCTCTAACTGGTGCTTCTTATAAGAGGATGATGACTCGGCAATAAAAGTAAATAGATAGACCCTTCGCGGAGGGAAGCAGGGATTTGGAGAGGTGCCAGAGCTCGAGTTTTGGAATAGAGATAAATAATATTTTGATCGGTATGCTTCCATAGTCACCATAACAACCAAGAGATCTCGGTATCTTCCATGCTACATACATTATAGGCGGTTCCCAAACAGAATGATAAATACTCCCCCACCACCAACAAGCACACTTCATGGCTGGTCTGAAACAACGGGTACAGTCCAACTAACAACAATCCTAGGGGAGTATTGTTTGCAATTATTTTGATTTGATTTGAGCATGGGACTGGGCATCCCTGTTACCGGCCATTTTCTCGTGAATGATGAGCGGAGTCCACACATCGTGAGAAGAACCCACCTAGCATGGAAGATATTGACAGCCCTAGTTGGTACATGAGTGATTCGAGCATACAAAACAGATTATCATTTGAAGGTTTAGAGTTTGGCACATGCAAATTTACTTGGAACGGTAGGTAAATACTGCAAATAGGAAGGTATGGTGGACTCATATGGAACAACTTTGGGGTTTATGGAAGCGGATGCACAAGTAGTATTCCTGCTTAGTACAAGTGAAGGCTAGAAAAAGACTGGGAAGCGACCAACTAGAGAGCGACAACAGTCATAAACATGCATTGAGATTAACCAACATTGAGTGCAAGCAGGAGTAGGATATAAATCACCATGAACATAAATATCATAGAGGCTATGTTGATTTTGTTTCAACTACATGCGTGAACATGTGCCAAGTCAAGCCAATCGAATCATTCAAAGGAGGATACCATCCTATCATACTACATCACAACCATTTTAAAAGCATGTTGGCACTCAAGGTAAACCATTATAAGCTCCTAGCTAATTAAGCATGGCATGAGTAACTATAATCTCTAAATGTTATTACAAACATGTTTCATTCATAATATGCTGAATCAAGAACGATGAACTAATCATATTTACAAAAACAAGATAGGTCGAGTTCATACCAGCTTTTCCTCATCACAATGATTTCATCATATATCGCCATTATTGCCTTTCACTTGCGCGGCCGTACGGTGTGGATAATAATAATAGTGCATGTGCATTGGACTAAGCTGGAATCGACAAACATTTATTCAAAGGAGAAGACAAGGTAATATGGGCTCTTTGTTAGATCAACACGAATGCTTATGAAAGCCACTCGACATTTTCATCGTGGCCTTCTCCTCTCGACCCCAAAGAAAAGAACAGAATTTCAAAGAAACACACTAGAATATTTTTTGAGTTTTTGTTTTTCTGAAGAAAGTAAAACAAGAACGAGAAAAACTATTTACATGGGAAAGCTCCCGACAAGCAAAAGAAGAACGAGAAATCTTTTTGAGTTTTCTTTTAATACTATAACTAAGCATGCATGGAAAGTGAACTAACTACAACTAATTTTTTTGGTTTTTCTTAAGGTTTATTAGACACACAAGAAGAAAGCGGGAAAAGCAAATAAACTAACATGGATAATACAATGAAAAAGTATGAACACTGACAACTGAAATGAGTGTGTGAACATGAATGTAATGTCGGTGAGAAATACGTACTCCCCCATGCTTCTGGGGGTTCCACTGGTTAGCGAGCTCCTGTGGATCCCACTGATAAATAGACTCCTGATATGGATTAGGTGATGGCTCTGGCTCAGGAGCTGGGGATCGTGTCCCCTCCCAGTATGCATAAATGTCCGCGGGCAAAATGAAGTACCCGCCTGAATGAATATTGAATAAAGTAGGTGCAGGCAAGGTAATAATCTCACAAGAATCTTCGCTAAATATCAAGTTATAAATGAGTCTCTTTTCCTCATCATGGCGAATAAACTTATGTGCTACCATGCTGTCATAATCTAAATATATAGTGGGTAGCAGTTTCTCCTCTTTTTCATAATGCCTAATGGGTATCTCAAAGCGTCTAGCAAGGCGGGAAGCTAAGATACCTCCGAAAATAGGACCCTTTGCATGGTTTAAACTTAACTTTTAAGCAACCATAACGCCTAAACTGAAAGTTCTATCACGAAGTAAAGCATGGCGCAAAATGGCAAGGTCAGGAGCACTAAGGCCTCCACTCTCCCCACGACCAACTAAACATCTCCCAGCAAACAATGAGTAGTAGCGCAAAACAGGAAAATGTAAACTAGCCACTCTTGCTTCCGACACCCTTCTCCTTTCCCCTACGGTGACTTCATTAATAAAATCTCCCACATCACTAGCATGTGGTTCCTCGACGCTACCCTCATAAGGTAATTTACAAACTTCACAGAAGTCATAAAGCGTCATTTCCTTGTACTCATCATATAAGTAAAAGTCTACCATGGGTGGTGATCTCCTAGCATGAAAATGAAAATTTTGCATGAAAGTATTCATGAGTAGGAGATACTGATCACACTGGTCGAGGAGGAAGTCGGTGATGCCTGCATTCTCAGCCAAATAATAGAAATCGTCATAAATTCCATCCGCCTGCAAGAATGCATCACATGGCCATCCACACGACCGAATCTCCACGGCACGAGGAAGATTATACTTGGGCTTCTCCTTCTCCTTGTTTTCCTTTTCCTTCGAACCCCGTCTCGAGGAGCCTCTCAACAATCTCCTTATCATTTTCTTCCTCTAAAAATTTCTGAAATTTTTAGTGACTCAAAATAAAAGTGAACCAAACTCAACAATATTGATTGCAACTACTCCTACAAGTGCCTAGAAGCTATATCATGCATCAAAACTACTTTGGACCATATAAATTTGACATGCAAGCTTAAGAACAGGGTCACCATAGAAGCAAAAATTTGCAATAAATAAAGGACTAGAAAAAAACTAATTGGACCATTGGAGGAGTCACATACCGAAGAACAATCCCCCAAAGTAGTTTTCTGAATGGAGCTTTGAGCAAGGAGATCGAAAATGGCAGCAAGATGAGCAAGAGCACGAGTTTGAGCTATGGAGCGATTTTTTCTGGAGGAAGAAGGACTGGATGGGTGCTGGAATAAGTGAAGGGGGCCCACATGGGGCCCACAAGGACAGGGGGTGCGCCCTCCACCCTTTTGTCCAGCTGGTGAGGCCCCCTGGTGTGTTCTTAGCACCAGAAATTCTAAATACTATATAAAAATCATACTGAATTTTCAGGGCATTTGGAGAACTTTTATTTTCGGGACATTTTTTATTTCATGAATAATTCAGAAAACAAACAGAAAATATTATTTTTGCTTTATTAATTCTAAATAACAAAAAGTAAAAGATGGGTACAGAGAGTCGTTTCTTCTAGATTCATCCATCTCAAGCCCATCAAAAGGAATCCATTAACAAGGTTGATCAAGTCTTATTAACAACCTTCTTCCGAATGACATGAAACCCGGAGAATTTTCGAATAACACTAGGTTACCTCAACGGTGATATGCATTTCCCCAACAATAAGAATATCATATTTCTTTTAGACAGTAGGAAGAGGAAATTCAAAACCTCCAATAGTAATAGTTGAATTTTTTCCAATAGAATTGATACTATGAACTTGAGGTTGTTTCTTCGTAAAGTGTACCGTATGCTCATTACCATTAACATGAAAAGTGACATTGCATTTGTTGCAATCAATAACATCCCCTGGAGTATACAAAAAGGGTCTACCAAGGATGATCGGCATACTATCGTCCTCAGAAATATCAAGAATAACAAAGTCCGTTAAGATAGTAACATTTGCCACCACAACAGACACATCCTCACAAATACCGATGGGTATAGCAGTTGATTTATTAGACATTTGCAAAGAAATTTTAGTGGGTGTGAACTTATTCAAATCAAGTCTATGATACAAAGAGAAATGCATAACACTAACACCAGCTCCGAGATCACATAAAGCAGTTTTAACATAGTTTCTTTTAATGTGGCATCACTACTATAGGATGCTGCTAACGCGACACTACGATTAGAGAACCTTCGACGAAACTATGTGCGATGCCATAATCGCAAACAGTGGTGTAAAAAACCAATCAAAAAAGGTGCAAAACGTTTGCGATGGAGGATGCATCAAACACGGTTTAGATTTTAGTTGCGTGTGCGATGGAGGGCATACGGTTCAGCTCAATCAACTGTTTGCGATGAGGAGGAACAAAAGAAATGGGCAGCCAGATGAAGGTGTGCATGATATACAACATACGGTTCACTTGGATGAACTGTTTGTGATTAGGAAACACAAAAGAAATGGTCAGCCAGATCAAGGTGTGTGCGATATACGACATGCAGTTCACTCGGATGAACTATTTGCGTTGAGACATGAGAACAAAAACGGTTCAACTTAACAAGATGTGTGTGATACGTGGCAAATAGGTCTGTAATCAAAAATGTGTGCGAAGACCGATAATAACATAGACGGTTTCTTCTAATAAGACGTATGTGATATGCTTTGTCTACACAACATCTATTGGCCATTGGCCTCGAGGTCCTTGTTTTTTTAACACATGTTAAAGAAGGTCTACCGCATTACTTTTTGACAATGTGCGATACATGGCATACAGTTGATCCATCCTACCTATTTGTGATGGAATAAGCCGTGTGTGTTGTGGGAAAATGCTTGCTAGTATTCAACCATTTGCGATTGATGAATTCATCACCGACGGGTTCCCTAGTGTGGTCCGTGTTCATCTGTTCATCATCTACTTCTTGTGCTAGCTCGATGTTCCTTCTATGCTAAGTTTCCATTAATTGATGGCATTTTATGAACACGCTACCGTTTCCCGCCAGTTCCTTACCTGTTTCCCGCCACCCAGTGATATTGCGCATAAACCTAGGTGGCGCATGATGCACGGAGGCGACAAGCGCAGCCTATAGCACATCCACCTTTTCCAAGCATGCCAACCCACCAAAGTGCTGCCTCTGCCATCAACCTCGTCGACGAGGAAAACTAGCAGGTGCCACGGCCCGTCGAGGCCGAGGCGCTCCCCGGCAACGTGATGGATGACGCTATGATGCGCGTCATCACCAGGGTTAAGCAGACCTTTGGTGCATGGCGCTTGAGCGCCGCGGATCAAGATAGGCATGTCAGTGACGATAGACTATAGCTCGCTACACAACATGATCGATGGCGCGCACAGAGGAAGCTAGGCACGTCCGTGCCGATAGGCTGCGGCTCGCCGCACAGCAAGACTGTTGGAGCGTCGTAGAGCAAGAGGCGCGGCTCGCCGCAGAGCGAGAGCGGATCCATCGGCGCTTGCCTGCTGTCAACACAACATCGCAGGTGGGTACACGTCCCGTCAATACCCCATTCCTCGCCAGGGGTGGGCAGAGGCTCTCATCGCCGTACTTGCACCAGACGCCCGCCGCGCCGTTAGCATGGGTGGCATTGTTCGCCTTGTTCATGGCCCGCTGGATGCCAACACGCTGGTCCACACCGCCTCCTTGGCCCAGGTGTCCACCTGGGCGTAGTAGAGGAACATGGGCATCGCATCCTTGATCTGGTGATCTCTGATGAAATAGCCAACTTGGAGCTCGAGATCGCGCTCCAGATGTACCACATGCGTGTCGACCACTTGGACGAACGACTGCACGAGTTCAGGCAGAGCCAAGAGCTACCGTAGGCAAGGGTTGCTGGTCATGGTGTCATGGACGCGTTTTATTTTGTTGAGTTGTTTCAACATGGATAGCTATGTGTTCACAACAATCATAGTATTGCTCTGTTATTCCTCTGTTTCAATGTGTGTACTCTGTTTTCCGTTGTTATATGTTCTGTTTCAATGTGTATATACGCTTTCCATTCTGTATATGGGGATGATAACAACTAGATTCAAATTAATATACACAAACAGATAGAAAATGTAATTCATAATATATATATATTAATTGTTCATTAGTTCATCACAGAATATATATATATATATATATATATATATATATATATAATATCATCACATATACGTGATGATACTTAACTACTAGGTACAATGCATAAAATTGAAAACGAACAATACTAAAACTAATAATCCCTCCTGGGGCCAATATTCCGGAAGCCCCTCGCCAGCAGCTCCCTTGTGCATGACATCTTCCCAGTGCGGAGGCAATACTCAGCCTCCTCCGCCTCGCAGCGCTTGATGTACCGATTTGCCTCTTGCTGGCGGATGCGCGCGAACGATCTTGCCATTTTGTTGGGCGCTCACCGGAGCTCCTCGTCGGTGGCACGCTGGAGCTTATCGGCCCACCTCCATGCAGCAACGAGGCGCCCAGCGCCTATGACCTTCCTCGCGAAGTACCTGTCTTCATACACCTCCTCGTCATGACGACGCGCTTGCCCCCAAAGCTCCGCCGCCTCCTTTTTATAGGCGGCATCACGGGCTTCACAGGCCGCCTGGTACCGGGATTCCTCCTCCGCCATCTCCTTCTTGAACGCCACTTGCCTGGCTTTCTCAGCTGGCGGCAGCGAGTTCCATAGACAAAGATTGTACTGGCCCCAAAACTAATCCAAAGTTGGGGAGTTCGGTCCAACCTCATTAGGTGGCGCGTAGGGGTCCTCGTCGCTGCTATTCGAGTGAGCGTCCTCGGGGGACGGCGACTCCTCATCAGCGCGTGGGCAGACCGGCAGCGCCATGGCAGAGATTTGAGAGAGAGAGAGAGGGAGGTCGAGGGGAGGATGTAGATGAGAATGTAGGCGGGATGACGTGAGCAAGGTAGTATTTATTGGCGCTAGAATCTAGATCGACAGGGACAGTACACACGCCGGTCGCTGGAATTTACGAGTACTGTAGTTTGAATTACACACGATTCCCGCATCAAAATCTGTGTGTGAACATAATAGCCATTATCCGTGTGTGAACATAATAGCTGACGATTTCCAATAGAGAACCGTGTCTGATTAATGATCCCCGCCACTGACCTACCAAACTTCAAGCCGCAGGATAGAGTGCAAATCGTGTGGGGGCCGGCTGTCTTGCCAGATCTTTGCATTTTCTTTTTTGAACACCAGATATTTACATTATGTGATGATTTTTTAACTCACAGACAAGTACACAAAAATATGATTTTTCAAACCGTTATAGTTAGGCGTTGCATGTAGATGTAGTTAAAATTTGAATTACGGTCATTAAATGGCTATAAAATCACTTAAATGTCTTTAAAGGGTCAAATGACCCCTGAAATTTTCCAAATTTTCACATGACTGTTGTATTAGTGCACGTTAAACGTAGAAAAAAATTAGGAGGCCGTAAGAGGAAGCTATCTCCCATTCGTCATCAAACATGCATTGTTCCCTCTCGGAACTACGAGCCTTCTAGTGAGTTTCTCTGGTTTGTGAGGGGTGTGTGTCCAAACTTTCGTCAAATAGGCCAATTTTTTTACCACATCATCTTGTGGCATGACATTAAATCAAACAAGGTTTCATGTTTTTCTGATCATTTTTAAATTTTTTGGAATTAAAATGCCATGGCACTCCATGCATGTGCCCATGCCGTGAGACCAATATGTTTGAAAGTTCCTTCTAATTTACTGCACATGGAATTAACTCACACACAATTACACAAATATGATTTTTCAAACCGTTATGGTTAGGCATTGCATGTAGATGCAGTTCAAATTTGAATTAGGGTCATTAAATGGCTAGAAAATCACTTAAATGTCTTTAAAAGGTCAAATAACCCCTAGAATTTTCTAAAATTTATCATTACAGTTGTAGTAGTGCACATTAAACATAGAAAAAGTTGAAGGCCGTAAGAGGAAGCTATCTCTCGTTCGTCATCAAACATGCATTGTTCCCTCTCGGAACCACGAGCCTTCTAGTGAGTAGCTACGGTTTCTGTGGGGTGTGTGTCCAAACTTTTGTCAAACATGCCAATCTTTTTACCACATCATCTTGGTGGCATGACATTACATCAAGCAAGGTTTCATGTGTTCCTGATTTTTTTAATTTTTTTGGAATTAAAATGCCATGTCATTCCATGCATACATATGCATGTGTCCATGCTGTGAGACAAATATGTTTGAAAATTCCTTCTAATTTACTGCACATGGAATTAACTCGCACACAAGTACACAAATATGATTTTTCAAACCGTTATGGTTAGCTGTTGCATGTAGATGTAGTTCAAATTTGAATTACGGTCAGTAAATGGCTAGAAAATCACTTAAATGTCTTTAAAAGGTCAAATAACCCCTAGAATTTTCTAAAATTTCACATTACAGTTGTAGTAGTGCATGTTAGACGTGGAAAAATATTGAATGCCATAAGAGGAAGCTATCTCCCGTTCGTCATCAAACATGAATTGTTCCCTCTCAGAACCACGAGCCTTCTAGTGAGTTGCTCCGGTTTGTGGGGTGTGTGCGTGTCGAAACTTTCGTCAAACATATGCCAAATTTTTTACCACATCGTCTTGGTGGCATGACATTACATCAACCAAGGTTTATGTGTTTTTGATTTTTTTTTAATTTTTTGGAATTAAAATGCCATGTCACTCCATGCATACATATGCATGTGCCCATGTCATGAGACAAATATGTTTGAAAATTCCTTCTAATTTACTACACATGGAATTAACTCGCACATAAGTACACAAATATGATTTTTCAAACCGTTATGGTTAGCCATTGCATGTAGATGTAGTTCAAATTTGAATTATGGTCATTAAATGGCTAGAAAATCACTTAAATGTCTTTAAAAGGTCAAATGACCCCTAGAATTTTCCAAAATTTCACATTACAGTTGTAGTAGTGCATGTTAAACGTAGAAAATAATTGAAGGCCGTAAAAGGAAGCTATCTCCCGTTCGTCATCAAACATGCATTGTTCCTTGTCGGAACCACGAGCCTTCTAGTGAGTTGCTCCGGTTTGTGAGGGGTGTGTGTCCAAACTTTCGTCAAACATGCCAATTTTTTTACCACATCATCTCGGTGGCATGACATTACATCAAACAAGGTTTCATGTGTTTCTGATATTTTTTTAATTTTTTGGAATTAAAATGCCATGACTCTCCGTGCATACATATGCATGCGTCCATGTCATGAGACAAATATGATTGAAAATTCCTTTTAATTTACTGCACATGGAATTAACTCGCACACAAGTAAACAAATATGATTTTTCAAACTGTTATGGTTAGTCGTTGCATGTAGATGTAGTTCAAATTGAATTACGGTCATGAAATCGCTAGAAAATCACTTAAATGTCTTTAAAAGGTCAAATGGCCCCTAGAATTTTCCAAAATTTCACATTACAGTTGTAGTAGTGCATGTTAAATGTAGAAAAAAATTGATGGCCCTAAGAGGAAGCTATCTCCCGTTCGTCATCAAATATGCATTGTTCTCTCTCAGAACCACGAGCCTTCTAGTGAGTTGCTCCAGTTTGTGAGGTGTGTGTGTCCAAACTTTCGTCAAAAATGCCAATTTTTTACCACATCATCTTGGTGGCATGACATTACATCATCCAAGGTTTCATGTGTTTATGATATTTTTAAATTTTTTGGAATTAAAATGCCATGTCTAACCATGCATACATATGCATGTGTCCATGTCGTGAGACAAATATGTTTGAAAATTCCTTCTAATTTACTACACATGGAATTAACTCGCACACAAGTACACAAATATGATTTTTCAAACTGTTATGGCTAGCCGTTGCATGTAGATGTAGTTCAAATTTGAATTACGGTCATCAAATGGCTAGAAAATCACTTAAATGTCTTTAAAAGGTCAAATGGCCCCTAGAATTTTCCAAAATTTCACATTACAGTTGTAGTAGTGCATGTTAAACATAGAAAAAAATTAAAGGCCGTAAGAGGAA
Organism: Triticum aestivum; assembly: GCF_018294505.1. Classification (NCBI taxonomy): domain Eukaryota; kingdom Viridiplantae; phylum Streptophyta; class Magnoliopsida; order Poales; family Poaceae; genus Triticum; species Triticum aestivum. The sequence goes on along the minus strand of NC_057803.1, from coordinate 153,839,338 downwards.
GCTATCTCCCGTTCGTCATCAAACATGCATTGTTCTCTCTCAGAACCACAAGCCTTCTAGTGAGTTGCTCCGGTTTGTGAGGGGTGTGTGTCCAAACTTTCGTCAAACATGCCAATTTTTTTACCAAATCATCTTGGTGGCATGACATTACATCAACCAAGGTTGCATGTGTTTATGATATTTTTTTATTTTTTTTATATTAAAATGCCATGTCTATCCATGCATACATATGCATGTGTCCATGTCGTGAGACAAATATGTTTGAAAATTCCTTCTAATTTACTACACATGGAATTAACTCGCACACAAGTACACAAATGTGATTTTTCAAACTATTATGGTTAGCCGTTGCATGTAGATGTAGTTCAAATTTGAATTGCGGTCATTAAATGGCTAGAAAATCACTTAAATATCTTTAGAAGGTCAAATGACCCCTAGAATTTTCCAAAATTTCACATTACGGTTGTAGTAGTGCATGTTAAACATAGAAAAAATTGAAGGCCGTAAGAGGAAGCTATCTCCCGTTTGTCATCAAACATGCATTGTTCCCTCTCGGAACAACATGCCTTCTAGTGAGTTTCTCCGGTTTGTGAGGGGTGTGTGTCCAAACTTTCGTCAAACATGCCAAATTTTTTACCACATCATCTTGGTGGCATGAAATTACATCAACCAAGGTTTCATGTGTTTCTGATTTTTTTTATTTTTTGGAATTAAAATGCAATGCCACTCCATGCTTAATTGTGTCATAGCCGTTAACCAATATGTTTGAAAATTCCTTCCAATTTACCGCACATGGAATTTAATCGCACACAAGTACACAAAATATGAGTTTTCAAACCGTTATGGTTAGCTGTTGCATGTACATGTAGTTCAAATTTGAATTGTGGTCATTAAATGGCCAGAAAATCACTTAAATGTCTTAAAAGGTCAAATGACACCTGAAATTTTCCAAAATTTGACATGACAGTTGTATTAGTACTATAAAATTTCTCGTACATTTAAAACACCATCCGTTGCCACTTCACTCCAAATTCGTCTTTCACAGCTAATAAAAAAATATCTATGACATCACACACAATTGGTTTCTAGGAACCATTTGCAATGAAAATATCTGGGTCTATTTAAGTCTCCTTCCTTAAGCTTCGCCAGCTCGTCTGCTCCAGTGCCGGCAATCCCTGAATCCACGAATCCCAATCCCCATTCCCGCACCCCCTTCTTGCAAAGATGACATCATGGAAATGCTTTGTGAAGGCCCATACGATGTACGCATCCCCCCGAACGCCGCCGCCTGTGCCGAGAGCGCGACCGCGTACGCCAAGAGTGCCACTGCATCCACTTGAGCACGGCCGCTTCGGCCAACAGGGCAGCTGCAGTAGCCGAGACGACTGCAGCTGCTGTTGCGACGGCGGCTGCAAACACCGAGAGCGCTCGAGCTGCCGTCTGTGCCGCCGATGTCGCCGTGGCCCGGGTCGAGGCCATCCACACCAAGATCGAGGATGCACATGCCAAGATATTCCATGCCACCTCAGACTCCAGCATGAAACCCACGTCCGAAAAGGCGGCGCTGGCCATGGAGCACCTGCTTTCTCATGAGGTCGCCGAGCGGGAGCTGGAGATGCAGGAGGCAGCAGAGATCGAGGAGCGCCGGGAGGAGGAGTTGCGTGTGGCCGAGGTCGAGGTAGAGAAGTGCCTGTCCGTTCAGGAATCGGCGGTGGAGTACCAAAGCGGTCGACTTCAGCAGGGGGGACGCGGAGTCCACCAACGGCGGCATGTTGCCAGGACAAGTCAACAACGTCTCATCTCACACCGGCGATGCATAGGCTGGCGCGGCGGTGGATTTGTTAAAATTATGCGTACTTAGGCTTTGTTTTTAATGCTGGTCTTTTGTTAGAGCAATGTTTAGGTCAACTAGCTTTGTTTAATTGCTAAAATTGCTCGATTCAGTAAGTGTGGTATGTCTGTTGTACGCTCTTTTGTGTGCCCAAATTAGCAATCGATGTTAAATTATGCAATGACGTACCCGGGGAAATTTCCACCAAAATTTGAACTATCAAACTCATCCCATGAGCGTAAAGCAGAAGAATAATTTGCAATGCACACAATTGTTCAAAGTGAATGGTCCGGCGGGACCGCGCGCAAAGTTTCCCTCCACATTTCCAATTTTTTTGCCTATCGCCAAAATATCTACCCCGCCCCTCCCCCCTTCCCCACTGCCTTTTCTCTCTAACCACAAGTCACATTTCCCATGTTTCCTCCTTCCTTCCTAAGCTATAGCTTCTTCCTCGCTCTTGCCGTCTCGCATCCTACCACCGGGGTCGCCATGGTCTTCTTCAAAGACCTCTCTAGCGGTTCCTCCTCCGGCGACGACTCCTTCACCACCCGGGTATGCCTCTCTACTCTCTCTCGGGCTATGACTTGGAATGAAGGATTTTTACCCGGAAGTCCATTTGAGTCATTTCTTCCTCTTGTAGCTCCCTAGGACCATCAGTGGTAACGAATGGAGCAGGGTGGCTGAAGTTCTATCTGCTCGTTGTCACCATCAATCTCCATGCGTGAAGCTAGTTGCGTTTGAATCTGTGGATAGTAGGAGGAAGTTTCTAGCATGTGCAGAGAAGGTTAGACCCTCTTTCGCTGTTACAAATTATTTGTTAGATGTGATTCAGAAACTGTCATGGTCCCAACCCATTCATACCACACCTTCAACCAAACACATCCTAAGACAGTGTCACAGTTTGTACCTAGTATCTTAAATTGTTGCCATCTCATCAGTGGTGCCATTAGAAAATTATTTGGCACCGCTTCAGCAGTTTGTGCAGCCAACTTTGGTCCACACATCTGAGCAACCAAGTAGTAAAATACTAAATCTTCATGGCATGAAGGAACTAGGCATCAGAGCAACTACGAGCTTCGGAGTCCGGGTCCCTAATTTTTTTCCACTGCATCGGCTCACGAGTGCAGGGCACCGGTGCAAGATGTAGCAACAGTTGTCTTTACCCCAGTTTTGGCATACATAGTGGACGACCTTAGTGCTATTAGTTCTATGTTACTAAATTTGTGCATGTACACACATGTTAGTATCAATTTGCTGTCATCCAAACACTGTCGCTATACTATTGTAGTTATATTTACCTTCCTCATAAAATGTTCAATTTGTTATTTATTGTAAACGAGTAAGAATTTGTAGCGTTGTTGTAGTTAATTATAGCTTCTGATGTTCCAGAAGTTGGTTGTTGTCTTAGTAGCAATTAATTCATTTGCACATTGATCTTTTTGAGAACATATGTCATAATTAACATGTTTTTTAGTTTTTCAAAATAAGCATTGGTGATTTTCTATGTTTCTATAAACCCATTTCCCCTACAATTGTTACTGATCTAGTTTTAAATATTATAGGCTGAACGAAAGTGTTCTTACTTGGAGTGGGTTGATCAAGAGTCGCCACAGTCTTTGAAGATGTGCCTAGCGAAGCTCTGGAGCATGTATGAGGAAGAGAACACACGTAGGCTTAGAGAAAGTGTTTTCAACGCTGAATAATATTTGAAGATGCGGGATAAAAAGAGGAAGGTGGAAAATGAGCTCAGATTTTTTAAATTAAACTTTGCTAAGATGGTGTTGGCAAAGGAGGAGGCACTTTCCCAGTTGGCCAGTGCAAAACAAGTTCTTACTGAACTGAAAGCAGAGGTGGATAAGACGAGCCTGGATGATCTCGATTAGGGAATTGAATATATTGTTCTACTATTGTTCTTATGAAGTTGAACTAGCTATATGTTGTCCTATGCTATTTTCATGTAGTTATCGTACTGTGATGGTATAATATATTTATGTGCCTAATATGAAATTGGCAAACAACTGTTCGATATCAAATGTGAATTTGCGTAATACTGGAATTATTAATTGTAAACTAATAAACCTGCTAAATGTGTCATGGAACTTTGCAAACCATTCTAGCAGTAAAAGCGCATGTGATGGATAGCCCAATGCCACACAGTTTTCTTCATCAAATCATGTGTGATGTAGTTGATAAAAGCAAACAGTTAACCAAGGTAGATCGTGTGTGATAGTTACACCTTTCACACATGATCCTACACATAAAACTGTGTGGGATGTACATATGAATGGAAACGTTTTCCCTGGATTGACTGTGTGGGATGTACATAAGAATAGAAACGTATTCCTTGGATTGATTGTGTGTGATATACATACCTACATAAATTTTCTTATGGGATTCACCATGTGGGATGTACATACCTACAGAAATATTTTTCTGGGATTCACCGTGTGGGATGTACATACCTACGGAAATGTTTTTATGGGATTCACAGTGTGGGATGTACATACCTACGGAAATGTTTTTCTGTGATTCACTGTGTGGGATGTACATACCTATGGAAATGATTGTGTTTCGATGCCTCGCCCGATCGCACACGAGCTCATTTGGTGTCCCAGGAGGGCTTATCCCAAATGATTTCTGGGTCGTGTGAGAAGGACTCCCCTATCGCCAACACTCACTTGGCGACGGTTCCAAATGCCATTGCGGAAAGGGGTTAAAAATCGTTTGTATAGCACCAACGCACTGGTATAGTTGGTACTCCTGGATCTCCAAAGTTTATTTGGTATTCCACCCTTGAAAGTGTAATTAGCAAGCATGGTGGAAATTTCAGCCTCCGGTATCTTTCTTTTATTAGTAACAATATCTTTCATGTACTTAGCATAAGGAGGCATTTTAAGCATATCAGTCAAATGCATATGCAAAAAGATAGGTCTAATCATTTCAGCAAAGCGCTCAAAATCCTCATCATCCTTTTTCTTGGATGGTTTAGGAGGAAAAGGCATGGGTTCTGAACCCATGGTTCTCTTTCTCTACCATGTTTCCTAGCAACAAAGTCTCTTTTATCATAACGTTGATCCTTTAATTGTGGGTTATCAAGATCAACATCAGGTTCAATCTCCACATCATTATCATTACTAGGTTGAGCATCAACATGAACATCATTATTAACATTATCACTAGCTTCATGCTCATTACCAGATTGTGTCTCAGCTTCAGAAATAGAAATACCATTGGGATTCTCAGGTGTATCAGGTTCACTAGCATGCAAAGTCCTATTAGTTTTCTTTTTCTTTTTATTAGAAGGACTTGGTGCATCAGTATTAATTCTCTGAGAATCTTGCTCAACTCTCTTAGGATGGTCCTCAGGATACAGAGGTTCCTAGGTCATTTTACCACCTCTAGTCATAACCCTAACAACATTATCATTATTCTTACTATTCAACTCATTAAGCAAATCGTCTTGTGCCTAAGTACTTTTTCTACTTGAGTTGTAACCATGGAAGCATGTTTATTAATAAGCTTAAGATCCTTTACAGTTCTACTCATATAATCACTCAAGTAGTGAGGCATGTAAGCATTACGTTTCAATTGTCTACCAGCATAAGCATTGGAATTTTTCTTTTTTAACAATAAAATTATCAAACTCATCCAAGCATTGACTAGTAGACTTATTATGAGGAATATCACCTTCATCAAATCTACGGAGACTATTTGCCTCTACTACCTGTGTCGGGTTATCAAGACCATGTATTTCTTCAATAGGCGATAAATTCTTAACATCTTCAACTTTAATAACTTTTTATTTCATAGATTTATTTGCCTCTTGCATATCTTCAGGACTAAGAAATAGAATAACACTCTTCTTCAGAGTTGGCTTAGGAGTTGGTTCAGTAAGTGTCCAATCATTATCATTACTCAATATATTATTCATTAGCAATTCAGCTTGCTCAACAGTTCTTTCCCTGAAAACACAACCACCACAACTATCAAGGTGGTCTCTGGAAGCATCGATTAGTCAATTATAAAAGATATCAAGTATTTAATTTTTCTTGAGAGGATGATCAAGCAAAGAATTAAGTAATTGGGGAAGCCTCCCTCAAGCTTGTGGGAGATTCTCTTCTTTGATTTGCACAAAATTAAATATATCCTTTAAAGCAACTTGTTTCTTATGAGTAGGGAAATATTTTGCAGAGAAGTAGTAAATTATATCATGGGTACTACACACACAACCAGGAGCAAGAGTATTAAACCATATCTTAGCATCACCCTTTAATGAGAAAGTAATCAATTTGAGAATATAGTAATAGCGAATTTTTCCTCATGAGCAAATAGGGTGGCTATATAATTCAATTTAGTAAGATGTGCCACAATGGTTTCAGATTCATAGCCATACAAAGGATCAGATTCAACCAAAGTAATTAACTTAGGATTGACAGAGAATTCATAATCCTTATCAGTAACAAAGATAGGTGAAGTAGCAAAAGCGGGATCATATTTCGTTCTAGCATTCAAGGATTTTTCTTTCAGCTTAGCTACCACTGTCTTAAGATCCTCTCTATCATTGCAGGCAAAGAAGTCTCTAGCAATTTCTTCATCCACAACATAACCCTTAGGTACAACAGGCAATTCATATCTAGGGGGAGAATCATAATCTCGAGTTTCAATAATATCATCTGTTTTAGCAATTTCATTCTCTCTAACACAGCAAGTATCATCAAGCAGAGAAGTAGTTTCATCAAAAGCATCATGCATAGTAGAAGTTACATCATCAATAACATGCAACATATCAAAATCAATAGCAGGTGTAGGTGTCACAAGTTAACTCAAAACAGAAGGGGAATCAAGTGCAGAGCTAGATGGCAGTTCCTTACCTCCCCTCGCAGTTGAGGGAAAAATATTGGTTCTTTGATCTTTCAAATTCCTCATAGTGATCAATAGATATAAATCCCAAGTGACTTAGATAATAGAGCTATGCTCCCCGGCAGCTGTGCCAGGAAAAGGTCATGATAACCCACAAGTATAGGGGATCGCAACAATTTTCGAGGGTAGAGTATTCAACCCAAATTTATTGATTTGACACAAGGGGAGCCAAATAATATTCTCAAGTATTAGCAGCTGATTTGTCAATTTAACCACACCGGAAAGACTTAATATCTGCAGCGAAGTATTTAGTAGCAAAGTAGTATGGAAGTAATGGTAACAGTGGCAAAAGTAACAGTAGCAGTTTTGTTGCAATCGTAATAGTGGCAACAGAAAAGTAACTTAGCAAAGATCAATATGTGAAAAGCTCGTAGGCAATGGATCAATGATGGATAATTATGTAGGATGGCATTCATCATGCAACAATTATAATGTAGGGTGACACAGAACTAGCTCTAGTTCATCAATGTAATGTAGGAATGTATGCCGAATATAGTCATACGTGCTTATGGAAAAGAACTTGCATGACATCTTTTATCCTACCCTCTCGTGGCAGCGGGGTCCTATTGGAAACTAAGGGATATTAAGGCCTCCTTTTAATAGAGTACCGGACCAAAGCATTAGCACTTAGTGAATACATGAACTCCTCAAACTACGGTCATCACCGGGAGTGGTCTCGAGTATTGTCACTCCGGGGTTGCCGGATCATAACACGTAGTAGGTGACTACAACTTGCAATATCGGATCAAGAACACAAATATATTCATGAAAACATAATAGGTTCAGATCTGAAATCATGGCACTTGGGCGCTAGTCACAAGCATTAGGCATAGCAACGTCATAGCAACATCAATCTTAGAACATAGTGGATACTAGGGATCAAACCCTAACAAAACTAACTCAATTACATGGTAAATCCCATCCAACCCATCACGGTCCAGCAAGCCTACGATGAGATTACTCATGCACGGCGGTGGGCATCATGAAATTGGTGATCGAGGATGGCTGATGATGACGATGGCGACAGATTCCCCTCTCTGGAGCCCAAAACGGACTCCAGATCTACCCTCCCGAGGAAGAACAGGGCTTGGCGGCGGCTCCGTATAGTAAAATGCGATGAATCCTTCTCTCTGATTTTTTTCTCCCCAAAAGTGAATATATGGAGTTGGTATTGAGGTCGGTGGAGGTCCAGGGGGCCCACAAGAGCGGGTGGTGCGCCCCAGGGGGTGGGCGCGCCCCCACCCTTGTGGCCAGGGTGTGGGCCCCCTTCACTTGATTCTATCGCCAATATTTTTTGTTAATTCCAATACTGATCTACGTGAATTTTCAGGTCATTCCGAGAACTTTTATTTCTGCACAAAAATAACACCATGGCAATTCTACTAAAAATAGTGTTAGTCCAGGTTAGTTCCATTCAAATCATGCAAGTTAGAGTCCAAAACAAGGGGAAAATAGTTTGGAAAAGTAGATACGACGAAGATGTATCAAGGAGCTGGGAGTCGCCCCTGATGGTGAGGCGCCTCACCCCCAGAGCCGACGCAGCCTTGAGGCCGACAATTAGGCCCTCGTATTCTGCGATGTTGTCGAAGACCTTCTCGCCATGCTGGAAGCAGAGTTGCACGGCATAGTAGAGCTTGTCCTGGGTGGGCGAGATGAGCACAGCTCTAGCCCCTGCTTCCTGACGCGCAAATGCACCGTCAAAGTACATGACCCAACCATTCGGTGCTTCATCTCCGGGCGCGAGAGAACAGTCCTCGCCCACTTCTCGGCCAGGGGCTTCAATCCACTCCACCACAAAGTCGGTGAGGGCCGCACCCTTGATGAACCTGGTGGTGCTGAACTCCAGCTGGAACGCGTGGAGCTCAATGTTCCATTCGGCGACCCTTCCCGCGGCGTTAGGGATCCGGAGTACCCTCTCCAAGGGGTAGGCTGAGAAAACCTTGATGTGGTGGTCTTGGAAGTAGTGACGCAGTTTCCGGCGGGCAACGAGGAGTGCGAGAAAAAGCTTTTGTGGCATGGGTAGCGTGCCCGCGCATCACACAACACCGTGCTAATGAAGTACACTAGCTACTCGACGAGGGAGGAGGCAACGGTGGGTTCCTGTGCCTCCTGAGGCTGGGGAATCTCAGGAGCTTTGTCACCCAACGGCGCAGCCGTGGCCTCAGGGGCGCCATTCTTGGGAGTCCCACCGATTGGCGGGGTGGCCGAGGCCTCAGGGAGCGCCGTCCTGACACTACAAAAAAGACACATCCGTGACATTTTGGGCCGAACGAATTTTTTTCCTGTCATACTTACGACACTTCTCTGCCGATAATTGTGACAAAACCCGGTATCATCATAGATGTGGGGGCTCAGACTTCTATGACAAAAAAATCATGACAGAAAATGGGATTTTCGTCCTGGGTGGGCCGGAGACGCAGCTGCATGACATTCTTTGGGCCGTCCATGCGTAAAAAACCGTGGTAGAAGCGAGGGCGAGGAAAATATCAGGGTGTTCCAGGTTACGGTGGGTGGTTGGGGCCGGGCGATGCGTGTTTCTCTCATACACGCACGCGTGTGGGTGCGAGGCGAGTGGATCTAACTGAACCCGAGTGAGGCATTCGCCTACTGAACCCGAGCGATTGCACTGCTGGCTACGTGTTACTGAACTCGAGCGATCGATCGATGCCTATTAACTGAACCCGATCAAGCGATTCCTTCGCTACTGCTGCTAACTGAAGCCGATCAATGCTACCTCTGGATGAACAGTGAGCGTTGCTGGGGGGTTTGGATGAACAGTTCCTGGTGGGGGTGGATGAACAGGACCCCGTGGTGTTCTATATGGATGAACAGGACCCCGTGGTGTTCTATATGGATGAACAGGACCCCGGTCAATCGAGCCTGTTGGGGCTGGATGAACAGGACCCCGATCAATCGAGCCGGTTGGGGCTGGATGAACACGACCCCGATCAATCGAGCCGGTTGGGGCTGGATGAACACGACCTCGTGGAGGGCTGGATGAATAGGACCACCCCGTGGAGGGCTGGATGAACAGTAGAAGGTGGAGGGCTGGATGAACAGTAGCCCGTGGAGGGGTGGTTGAACAGGAGCCTGTGGGGAGGGCTGGTTGAACAGTAGCCGGTGGAGTAGCGCGCGACGGAGGCTGGATGAACAGGAGCCCGTGGATGAATAGTCGTAGGTCGAGGCTGGAGGAGGTCGATGGTGGATGAACAGTAGCCCATGGAGGCTGGAGGGAGTCGATGGTGGAGATGAACTGTATCCTGTGGAGTCCCGTTTTACGGAATGCCACACCCCTCCCGATCAACAGGATCCCCGTTTCAACCGTAGCGCTCCAACACAAGTCTGTTTCCTCTGTTTTGGGGTATGCCACACCCCTCCCGATGAACAGGACCCTTGTTTCGAACATAGGAGGACCGTTTCCTCCGTTTTGTGGTACTCCAGACCCCTCCCGATGAACAGGATCCCGTTTCGAACGTGGCCAGTCGAACAGAAGGCCGTTTCCTTCGTTCTGCGGTACGCCAGGCCTCGTTTCCATCGGCTGTTCCGTCCAAGCCCTCCCGATGAACATGATGACGCATTCCGTTTCGACCCAGCCGGTTGGCTCCCCATGAACACGACGACGTTGTTTCTCCGTTCTGACCCAGCCATGTACACGAGCCCTGGCCGTATGTATGCATGAGTAGGCGTTCGAGAACCCGCCCGTATGTATGTACGTGGCCGTATTTTCTTTCTTGCACACTGGCCGATGTACGTACGTGTACATGCTACGTGCGCTCCTCTACTACGACACGTGCGCGCCTCTACATTGACCAGTATGTACATACACGTTCGCGGCCAGAATGAGAATGCTACGTATGCTTCGACGAGGTGGGTCCCGACTGTCAGGAACTTCCTTGCGTGAGAAGATATAGCTGGTGGGTCCTAGCAGTCAGGGGGGTGAATCGTTTTTTTTGCCAGGACGCACTTCCTTGCGTGTGAAGATGTAGCTAGCGGGTCCCAGCAGTCAGGGGGGAAACGTTTTTTTTCACAAAATACGGTGGCCCGTCTCGTGGGTCCCAGCTGTCAGGTGCAGGAATAATTATTTTCCGCGTAACAAGGAGGCACTTCCTTGCTGCGGCCGTGGACCCAGCTGTCAGCCTCTCCATGTACGGTCCATGTCGTATGGAAGCCATTTCCTAACCACGTTGACCACGCCGTGCTGAGAGCACCAGGGCAGTGGACGACGGCGAGGCCTAGGAAGGGGACGACGCAGAGCCGGGGAAGACGCGACAGTGGATTCCCACGCGTGGAAGAGTATGAGGGTTCACTGGTTCACTGCGGTGTGAGGCTGCCGTCGCCGCAGAATAATAGGGTGTCTGGGTGAGTAGAGGGATGGCCTGGCCAGCGGTGGGAGTACTAGGGGGCAGTGAGGCCTCCCCCGCATCGCAGCCGACCATGGGAGGCAGGAGCACGAGGCACGACCAGCGCTGGTTTGGGCAGCTAGAGTAAGAAGACCAGAGGTTGAAGAAGCACTACGGCCGTTGGATGGACATCGTACGGTCACCGGAGCTAGAATCGTGCATATTGACTAAGTTGACAAAGTCCTCCATCCCCATCAACTTAGTAGGCCCACAAGTCAGCCTCCCACTATACTGGGTCCCAGCTAGCAAGGGGAGTATTCATTTTTTTGTGCGTAATAAGGAGGCACTTCCTTGCGTGCGAAGATGTAGCTGGTGGGTCCCAATAGTTAGGGGGGAAATGTTTTTTTCGCGAAATACGGTGGCCCGTCAGGTGGGTCCCTGCTATCAGGTGGAGAAATAATTATTTTGCGCGTAATAAGGAGGCACTTCCTTGAGGCCACCGTGGACCCAGCTGTCAGCCTCTCCACGTACAGTATTCTTCCGATGGAAGTCCTTCCTTGACCACGTTGACCACACCACGCCAAGAGCACTAGGGCGGTGGACGACTGCGAGGCCTAGGAAGGGGACGACACGGAGCCGGGGAAGACGCGGCAGTGGAAGCCCGCGTGGAGAGGAGTACGAGGGTTCACTGGTTCGGCTGCGGTGTGAGGCTGCCGTCGCCGCAGAATAACAGGGGGTGTGGGTGAGTGGAGGGATGGCCTGGCCAGCGATGGGAGTAGTAGGGGGCGGTGAGGCCTCCGCGGCATCACAGCCGGCCACGGGAGGCAGGAGCACGCAGCACGACCGACGCTAATTTCGGCGGCTGGAGCAAGAAGACCAGAGGTTGAAGAAGCACTACGACTGCTGGATGGACATCGTACGGTCACTGCAGCTAGAATCGTTTGTATTGACTAAGTTGACAAAGCCCTTGGTATGTGTCAACTTAGTAGGCCCATAGGTTAGCCTCCGAAATGGTGCGCTCTAGATGTCAGGGGGAGGAATCATTTTTTGGGCGGCTGAAGCAAGAATATCCGAGATTGAAGAAGAAGCACGACATCCATTGGATGGACATCCAACGGCCACAGCTGCGAGAACCGTGTGTTGTTGAAAAAGCCTTGCATACGCGTGAACTTAGTTTTTTTGGGGGACGCGTCAACTTAGAAGGCCCACAAGTGTGTGGCAGAGAACATATAGCCCATTTGCGATTTGTAAGAATGTACAGCCCATTTTTTAATTCTAATGGAATTTACTACAACCCATTTACAGTTTGTTAAAAGTACACCCCATTTTCTAGCTAGGACAACGATTAATAATTTCAACCATTTCTCAGAAAAAAGATTAATAATTTCAACCAACCGCTCAAAACAGAATTCAAAAAAATTTCCCACATTTTTATGGGATCCGAAATATTTTTATCCGAGATTTCTAGTCAGATTAAATATAATTTCAATATAAAGTTGTATTACGTTAAAATCCAACGAAATATTGTGCGCGCGACAAGTAATGAAATTAAAAAATTAAATTCCAAAAATAATATATTTTTTAAACTAATTACGCGTTTGGTGCATTTTTTTATAGTTACTGCCTAGTTATTATAATTACATCCCATTTATTATTTCTTAAAGTTCATTTTCTTGTTAAGACTAATGCATACCTCCTAGGAAAGTTTGCAGCCCAGCGGGGCGGAGAAGTTGACCCGGATAATGTGTACAACTCTCGGCCCAGTTGCATTGCTGATGTTGAAAAAAGGCCTGTGTAGTACAGTACAACCTAATATGGTTACTTAGCCCACACTAAGCGATGCCAGAAAGGACCAAACAAGGCTTTTGTACAACCTTTTGAAGTCACTAAGCTCAGTTAATAACTTAAGAAAAAAGTTAGATTACAGTGGAACCTAATTAAAAGCTGTCACGATCAAAGAAATAATTCAACGAGTCCCACTTGTGCGTGTGTGTGTGTGTGTGGGAGAGAGAGAGACAAAGAGAGAGAGACCCATCGGTCGATGCTCATAAATACATATTTCAGCCATATGCTCAGTAAAAACTTATATAGTTGACACAATCATATAGAACATCATAGCACACTGAACCTGCATACAAAAATTTCACGCAGGCGGCACAATCAGGATGGAAGCAGTGGATCGCTACGGGTAGGGCTATGCTGAAACCAATGAACTCGTACATAACCGTTCGTCATCTTTATCAATGACGGGGAAATATCTTGAATGCTGTGCAAAGAAAACAGACAGACAACACAATAAGTTTTGCTAGCACATTAAGTTGATGTACAACCCTTTCTAAAAAAGTTCAGGCACAAAATTAGAATAGGTCACAATCAAATGTACTGGCACATCAGTGCTTCACACCCATAGCTCAGATTTAACTAGTATCTGACAAGATTCAGTTGTTACCTCAAATTAGAGCACATCCAGGTAGCCAGCCCTGCCTCTTCTCCCAAAGAAGCAGTGGCCTCCACCGCACGATGGAGTAGGCCCTGTGCCATCCATCATTCCGAGCAACACCAGGAAAGTCTGACGTTGACTCCTGTAATGGACGTCGTCGACGGACCCTGGCACCAGCGGCGGCAACAGGACTTCGATTGATGGATTGACCACTTCTTCGACATGCAGGAACACTCGATATAGGTACATCCCTAACGTGGTCCGCAGCGGCCTTGGTGGCGACGAATAGTACAACCACGGTTCCTGCACCGATATCTCAACACCAATCACCTTCGGAATGGTGGACGGCTTTTTCATCCATGCCATAACCGTCAGCGGCCAGCTGTCTGGAGGAACAAACATACTTACGACCTCACCTCCAAGTTTGTTGATAAGCTCATTCATGGACTCGCTGTTCCAAGCACATCGAGGCATGCCATGGAAGGTAAGCTTTGTTAAAAACTCAAGCTCAGAGGGCACCGAGCCCCATCCTAGGTGCCACCGATCAAAGCTCACCAGCTCTCCATCGCTGAACAAACATCGGGAAGATTCGAACACACGACTACATTCGAAAGTTGTCCAGAACCTGACGAAGAAATCAGCCGGTGGCGGATAGACTTTCACGAGCAAGTCACTTATTTGGTGTGTGGGGAACACAGTAATTTAAAAAAAATCCTACGCACACGCAAGATCATGGTGATGCATAGCAACGAGAGAGGAGAGTGTCGTCCACGTACCCTCGTAGACCGTAAGCGGAAGCGTTATGAGAACGTGGTTGATGTAGTCGTACGTCTTCATGATCCGACCGATCCAAGTACCGAATGCACGGCACCTCCGAGTACAGCACACGTTCAGCTCGGTGACGTCCCATGAAGTCCGATCCAGCAGAGCTTTGAGGGAGAGTTCTATCAGCATGACGGTGTGAAGACTGTGATGATGATGCTACCGACGCAGGGCTTCACCTAAGCACCACTAGGATATGACCGAGGTGGATTATGGTGGAGGGGGGCACCACACACGGCTAAAAGATCAACTGATCAACTTGTGTGTCCTCTAGATTGCCCCCCTCCCCACGTATATAAAGGAGGGAGGGGAGGCCGGTCGGCCTCTCTAGGTGCGCCAAAGGGGGGAGGAATCCTCCTCCTAGTAGGAGTAGGATTCCTCCTTCCCTAGTACGAGGAGGAGGAAGGAAGGAGAGGGGGAGGAGAAGGAAAGAGGGGGCGCAGCCCCTCCCGTAGTCCAATTCAGACTAGGCCCATGGGGGGTGCGCGGCTAGCCCTCGTGGCTTCTCCTCTTTTTCCCTTAAAGCTCACTAAGGCCCATATGTACTCCCGTATTCCCGTCACTCCCCTAGTACTCCGAAAAATACCTGGATCACTTGGAACCTTTCCGATGTACGAATATAGCCTTCCAATATATCGATCTTTACGGCTCGATCATTTCGAGACTCCTCGTCATGTCCATGATCTCATCCGGGACTCCGAACAACCTTCGGTACATCAAAACACATAAACTCATAATACTGATCGTCACCGAACGTTAAGCGTGTGGACCCTACGGGTTAGAGAACTATGTGGACATGACCGAGACACGTCTCCGGTCAATAACCAATAGCGGAACCTGGATGCTCATATTGGCTCCTACATATTCTACAAAGATCTTTATTGGTCAAACCGCATAACAACATACGTTGTTCCCTTTGTCATCGGTATGTTAGTTGCCCGAGATTCGATAGTCGGTATCTCAATACCTAGTTCAATCTCGTTACCGGCAAGTCTCTTTACTCGTTCTGTAATACATCATCCCGCAACTAACTCATTAGTTGCATTGCTTGCAAGGCTTATATTGATGTGTATTACCGAGAGGGCCCAAAGATACCTCTCCGACAATCAGAGTGACAAATCATAATCTCGATCTATGCCAACTCAACAAGTACCATCAGAGAAACCTGTAGAGCACCTTTATAATCACCTAGTTACATTGTGAGTTCGGTAGCACACAAAGGGTTCCTCCAGTATTCGGGAGTTGCATAATCTCATAGTAAGAGGAACATGTGTAAGTCATGAAGAAAGAAGTAGCAACAAACTAAACGATCATCGTGCTAAGCTAACGGAATGGGTCAAGTCAATCAAATCATTCTCTAATGACGTGATCCTGTTAATCAAATGACAACTCATGTCTATGGCTAGGAAACTTAACCATCTTTGATTCAACGAGCTAGTCAAGTAGAGGCATACTAGTGACACTATGTTTGTCTATGTATTCACAAATGTACTAAGTTTCCGGTTAATACAATTCTAGCATGAATAATAAACATTTATCATGATATAAGGAAATAAATAATCACTTTATTATTGCCTCCAGGGCATATTTCCTTCAGTCTCCCACTTGCACTAGAGTCAATAATCTAGTTCACATCTTTATGTGATTAGTTCACATCTCCATTTTACTAATACCCAAAGGGTTTACTAGAGTCAATAATCTAGTTCACATCGCTATGTGATTAACACCCAAAGAGTGATCATGTTTTGCTTGTGAGAGGAGTTTAGCCTACGGGTCCGCAACATTCAGATCCGTATGTATTTTGCAAATTTCTATGTCTACAATGCTCTGCACGGAGCTACTCTAGCTAATTGCTCCCACTTTCAATATGTATCCAGATCGAGACTTAGAGTCATCTAGATCGATGTAAAAATCTTGCATCGACGTAACTCTTTATGACAAACTCTTTTATCACCTCCATGACCGAGAAATATTTCCTTAGTCCTCTAAAGATAATTTTGACCGCTGTCCAGTGGTCTACTCCTAGACCACTATTGTACTCCCTTGCCAGAATCATGCTAAGGTATACAATAGGACTGGTAAACATCATAGCATACTTTATAGAACCTATGGCTGAGGCATAGGGAATGACTTTTCATTCTCTTTCTATTTTCTGTTATGGTCGGGTTTTGAGTCTTTACTCAGCTTCACACCTTGCAACACAGGAAAGAACTCCTTCTTTGACTGTTCCATTTTGTACTACTTCAAAATCTTGTCAAGGTATGTACTCATTGAAAAAACTTATCAAGCGTCTTGATCTATCTCTATACATCTTGATGCTCAATGTGTAAGCAGCTTCATCGAGGTCTTTCTTTGAAAAGCTCTTTCCAAACACTCCTTTATGCTTTCTAGAAAATTCTAGATCATTTTCGATCAACAATATGTCATTCACATATACTTATCAGAAATCTTGTAGTGCTCCCACTCACTTTCTGTCGGATTTCGTGTTCCGGCAGACCCTTGAGGTTCGAACACTGGGGTGCGTGCGGAGATTTCGCCTCCTACCTACCTGCACCCCTCCGCCTCGCTAAGATCTAAGCTATGGAAAGAACAACACAAGAGACACAGGGTTTATACTGGTTCGGGCCACCGTTGTGGTGTAATACCCTACTCAAGTGTGTGGTGTGGTGGATTGCCTCTTGGGCTGATGATGATGAGCGATACAAGGAAGAACAGCCTCGCGAGGGTCTGTTCTTGGCTGGGGCGATGAACTGCTGGGAGGAGTTCAGTCACCCTTCTCTCTCTGTCTCTTCTATCGCTGGTCTCGATCCCCCTAAAACTCTCCCTCTTTCTCTGCCCCTTTGCCCTGTGGGTGGCTGGTCCTATTTATAGAGGCCCTGGTCCTCTTCCCAAATATCGAGCGGGAAGGGAGCCAACAATGGCGGGCTAATTTTAAGGGGGACAGCTAGTACTAGCTATCCTGACAAAAGTAGTCTTCGCCTACACAAAGCTCTGGTGGTGACGCCGTCTTGGGCTCCACAATGACCTCCGTCTTGCAGTCATCATGGTCTTGGTCTTGTTGCACCGAAATGGCAACCTTTGCCTGATGCCTCGGTACTCCGCGGCTATGCTTGCCCCCTTTGCACCAAAGAGGAAAGGAGGACACTACGTGGGCTGGCACCCGCCTGGCGCCTTTGGTCGTCATGGCTTGCGTCACGGGCACCTCGTGAGGTACCCCGCCTTGATCTCTCTGCCTCCTCGCGAGCCAGCCTGATGAGGCCGTGCCTGAGGAAGCTCCGTGTCGTCTGCCCCGCGAGGCTTGGCCCCTCGCGAGGGTCTTGGGTCTGTGTTGATGAAGATGGGCCGTGCTGGGCCCCCCTTTGAGCCACGCCGCAGGCCGAAGGCAGGCAAGTCTGGGGACCCCCGTTCCCAGAACGCCGACAGTAGCCCCCGGGCCCAAGGCGCGCCCCGACTTGGCCGTGCAGGGAGGCGGAAGGGCAAGAGCGAAGCGCCGCGGGCCCTAACAGCCTGCGGCCTTGGGCGCCGCGTGGCGGTTCATTGGACGTGGGCTTCTCCACTTCCCCATGGCGCCTCGGCAACTGCACGGATTGGACAAGTCCCTGCATGCAAAGTGGGTCATGATTACCTGCGATCGTGGAGGTCGGCGGTTGGCCTTCGCCGGCCATAAGTACGGAACGGCGCGCGCCCTTCCAGTTCATCCCCCCTTGCTTCTCCTTCTTCTTCATGGCCCCGTCGAGGAGGTTCTCGGCCGCAGAGAAGGGGAAGGCTCGCCAGGTTGAGCCTGCCTCTCCCCCGCCCAAGCGCGGCCGAGGGCGCCCTCGCAAACATCATGTGGCCACCACGGCAGCTCCCCGCGGCCGTGGAGACGATTTCCAGCGCGGCGACGGGCGGATTGCTGCGGCCGGGGGCGCGCTCCGGTCGCGTGTCCCCCTAGGCCGCGCTTTCGCGCTGCAGAGGTGCTGCCAGAGTTCATCGTGTGGTCGGCGGAGCCGACTAGCACCCGACTTCCACTTCCTCGCTTCCTCCTCGGAGAGCTCCCAGCCGGCGCCCCGGGCGGCCTCTGGCTTCAGGCCGACGGCTGTTGCAGCCAGGCCTCATGGGCTTCACTGGAGGTCTCCGCGGCCGGGAGCCTGGCCCTGGCCCATGGTTGGTAGACGTTTGCCCGCGCGCGTGGCCTGAGCCATCGGTGCACCCTGCACTTCAAGTTTGACGGTGATGCCACCCTCTACGTGAGGGTGTTTGGGGAAGATGGTCGCCGCGCAGGGTGCTGCCCCGAGGACGACGACCGCGGCCGGGAACCCAGCTCCGGCGATGATGGAGAGGACAGCGCTCGCGTGACTAGCGACGCTCAGGGTTCCCCAAGATTCTCCGGTTCTTCTTCAGGCGGCGACTCTTCTAGCGGTGGCCGCGGTCAGCCTCCACGCCGTCGTATCTGCTTGGGAGGTGGCAGCGTGTCCGCCCGCCATCGCGCCCCGGTGAAGCGCGAGAGGGAGTCTGCCTGAGCCTTGGAGGTAGCTCGAGTCTTCCTTGCAGGCCAGTGTGAGGCGAGCTGCGCCTGATTTGTTCTTTCTTTTCCTTTTTCCTGCGTAAAAAGACAGTAGTATGGAGCCCCGCGGGGGCGTGTTTGGGTTATTGCTATTTAATCATCGTTTTGCTTCCGTTATCGTGCCTTCCGGCTACGTGCCCGCGCGTGGATAGTTCCCGGTTCCAGCCGTGGGGGGGCGACCGACCCAGGCCCTGTGTTCGTGTCGCGGTGCTCGTGGGGCACGGACTGGAGGGGTGCTCCTGTAATGGACCTAGGTCGCGAACCCTTTGAACGACTAGGACAGGAACACTCGCGAGGGCGCTCCGCTGCCCCCCTCGCGAGGCCTTGCACAAGCGAAATCGAGGCAGGAGAGTGAAAATTCGAAGAAGCACAAGCCAAAGACGGCAACAACTTCAATAAAACTTCGAATGAGAAGGAACAAGCCAACTGCGGAAAGCAAATGAAAAGCCGCGTCCGGCACCTAATCTAGTCTTCGACCTCTTCTCACCAGCGCGGAGCTAAGTGCTGCCACTGGGCGTGGGAGGGAGCCCCAGGGCCTGAGGCCGGCGCTCCTGACACTCCGGGGCATGTACAGCCCCAACTCATTATTACGTGAGAGTGTCACGGGCGGCGAGCTTCACAGGCGTTGGCCTTCTTCACAGGCTCTGGGCCTTTTCCAAAACGCGACAGCTTCACAGGCATTCGCCTTCTTCACAGGCTCTGGGCCTTTTCCAAAACGCGACAGCTTCACAGGCATTCGCCATCTTCACAGGCTCTGGGCCTTTTCCAAAATGCGATAGCTTCACAGGCATTCGCCTTCTTCACAGGCGCTGGGCCTTTTCGAAAACGCGACAGCTTCACAGGCATTCGCCTTCTTCACAGGCTTTGGGCCTTTTCCAAAACGCGACAGCTTCACAGGCATTCGCCTTCTTCATAGGCTCTGGGCCTTTTCCAAAACGCGACAGCTTCACAGGCATTCGCCTTCTTCACAGGCTCTGGGCCTTTTTAGGGGTAGAACCTCCGGAGGTGCTAGATGTTCCATGCGTTCTGAACCGGCATCCCCTCCTGAGTCTCCAAGCGCGCGAAGCCGGGCCTGGAAACATGAACAACTTTGAACGGGCCCTCCCACATGGGAGAGAGCTTGTGCAGCCCCTCCCTGGAGAGAACCCGCCTGAGCACGAGGTCTCCTACCTCGAGAGTTCTGGGGCGGATGTTGCGGCAGTGATATCGCCGCAGTGCTTGTTGGTACCTTGCCGCTCGCAGCGCAGCTTCTCGGCGACATTCCTCCCCAGCACGAGGTCCATCCCCCACATGGCGTCCTGCTGTGCCTCGTTGAACGCCAGGACCCTCGCGGAGCGATGTCTGACCTCGTGAGGGAGGACTGCTTTGGCTCCGTAGACCAGGAATAACGGGGTCTCTCCAGTCGGCTTGGTCGCGGTTGTGCGCACTACTAGAAAAAGGGCTATAGATGGGATTGACACTAATGGCGCACCAGACAAGCGGTGCGCCATTAGTATATACTAATGGCGCACCACCTTCTGATACGCCATTAGAGCTGAAACTACTAATGGCGCACCTGGCCGAGGGTGCGCCATTAGTATCAATTTTTTTTTGAACTAGTGCGCCTATCCAAACATACTAATGGCGCATCCAGACACAGTGTGCCATTACTAGTTGTAACTAGTAATGGCGCACCTATCGGAAAGTGCGCCACTAATGTTGTTTTTTTATTATATTTTTTATTCCTTGTTTTGCAAAACTACTAATGGCGCACTGTTGGACCGTGCGCCATTACTAGTTTAAACTAGTAATGGCGCACTGTGGAACAGTGCGCCATTAGTATGTTTTTTTTGCAAAACTACTAATGGCGCACCACCAGAAGGTGCGCCATTAGCAACCTGGATTACTAATGGTGCATTTAGAGTTGGTGCGCCATTAGTAAGTGGGCAGCAACAAGATATTTTGGACAACCTCTCCTACCCACACTCACTTTCTCCTCACTTCATTCTCTCCACCTCCTCCTTGTCTCGGGTGCCTCCTCTTTTTCACCTCATTTCCACCATAGATTCATTCAATTTAAGTGGTTAAATTACCTTGTTTTGATAGGTAAGTAAGGGGGGAAGCTATATTTATGTTGTTCTCCCTACAACAATGTGCACATGCACTTTTTATGGCCTAGCTAGATCTATGTATGTTCGTGGTGTTGCATATGTTTGTGGTGTTGCATATGTGTTTGTGTTTGGAGGTGTACCGGTATTTGAAATGCGATAGTTGCCAATATTTTGCCAGAATGTTGATTCATTTCCGTTTCGGCGAGAATTTTGGCATTAAGCATTCTTTTTGGTCCTATTTTTAGGGAAAGTCATGCCAAATTTTTTCTTGGTTCTAAAATATCGTTTTGCTCTACCCTGCAAGCGACCATGGTCCGCACGATGACCGAAGGCATCGTGAATAGGTTTTTGAGGTCCGCGAAGGCCGAGATGCTTCAAAAGAACGAGACGGAGATAAGATGTCCGTGTCGAAGATGCAAGCTGAAGAGCCTTATTGCGGACCCGGAATCCGGGCAGGTGCGGGACCACCTGCTCTTGCATGGTTTCATGGATGGCTATCGGTGGCAAGGTGATGAAGATGACTATGAAGTCGTCCATGGGGGCCGGGCAAGAAATGAGGAAGGGCAGCAAGACAACCACCGCGGCTCAGGCGGGCGAGAAGACGAAGAATCCCCAGGAGATGATCACGACGGTGATGCTGTACACAGTCATCATGTAGAAGATGCAGGACATGATGATGAGGAAGATGCCGGAGCAGACGACGGGCATGATCATGAAGATGATGATGCCGGCGGAGTAGACGACGCTGGACCATCGATGGGCTGGGTGCAGGACCCTCATATTCAAGAGCTGCTTCTCAAGCAGACGGATAACGCAAGAGCTGCCGCCCGAGAGAAGCCAAGATGGATCAACTTGAGTTAGACACGGTTACTCCATTGTATGAAGGATGCAGGCCCGAGGATACCCGCCTGAAAGTAACGCTCATGGCTCTGGAGATGAAGGTAAAACACAAAATGACCGACGCATGCTTCGACGAGAACATGTCATTCTGGCATGAACGTCTTCCCAAGGGGAACAAGTGCCCGACCAGTTTGGAGGAGGCGAAGAAAATCGTGTGTCCTCTGGATTTACCCCACGTGAAATACCATGTGTGCATGAACAATTGCATCATTTATCGGGACGAGCACGCGGAGTCTACCATATGTCCGGTGTGCGGCGTCACTCGATACAAGAAGAGGAAGAAAGCTCCTCGAAAAGTGGTGTGGTACTTTCTGATCACTCCTCGTCTGCAGCGGTATTTCGCGGACCCTAAGGTAGCAAAGCTCCTGCGTTGGCACGCGGATAGGGAGGAGAAGAAGCGAGAAGATGACGCAAATGATCCGGAGATAGATAAAAAAGACAAGATGCTGAGTCACCCTAAGGATGCGAGCCAGTGGCAAGCGTTGAACTTCGAAGACCCAGAATTTGGGAACGGTCCAAGGAACATCGTGCTGGGCGCGAGCACCGATGGAGTCAATCCCTTTGGCAGCCAGAGAAGCACACATAGCACCTAGCCTGTGTTTGTGTGGATGTACAAGCTTCCCCCCTGGTTGTGCATGAAGAGGAAGTACATTCACATGAGTATGCTACTTGAAGGACCGAAACAACCAGGGAATGACATTAATCTGTATCTGGGGCTACTGAAAGAGGAGCTTGACACGCTGTGGAAAACGCTAGCCAATACGTGGGACGCCGCAGAGAAAGAATATTTCCCTATGAGAGCCGCGCTGCTCACGATGGTGCACGACTATCTCGGTTACGGATATGTCGCGGGGCAGGTGGTCCACGGATTTTCTGGATGCGTCAGGTGCATGGATGGCACAATGTATCACCAGCTAGATAGAGATCCCGGGTCTTCGAAAACCGTGTTCATGGGACGTCGAAGGTGGCTTCGCGACGATGACCCGTGGAGAAAACGCAAGGATCTGTTCGATGGTGAAACCGAACCCCGAGGACGCCCGCGTACGAGGAGCGGCGAGGAAATAGATGAGCTGTTGAAAAATTGGAAAGACTGCCCACTGCCGGGAAAGAAGCAAAAGGCGCCAGAGCCGGGAAAGAAGCGAAAGGCGCCAGAGCCGCTGCTGAAGGTATGGAAAACGAGGTCTGTTTTCTGGGACTTGCCGTACTGGAAGATCCATCGTGCTCAGGACGGTCCACCTTCACCTGAGGATATCTCAAGGAGGGTGCATGTGGCGGGTAGGCCGATGCTACCGAGAAATATGCTCGATGCTGCAACCGGTGCTATGCGGAGTCTGCATGACAGTGTTCTTTCTTTGGAGAAGCGGCGTCTCGGAGAGAAGGATGTGGCATACCCGGTTTTCGCGGCCAAGGTGCCAGAGGGCAAGGGCTTTGTGGATAACTCCATCGGGGGTACGATCGTCCTGCGGTTTGATGACATCCACGCTATGTTGAACCTTCATCCGCTGCACTACACCTTCGTTCGGCTATTTTCGCTAAGTATGGAGATGCGGATCATTCGCGACAAGACCCCGGACATCGTGATAGTCGACCCCTTCTACATGCGTGCCAAGATCTTGGGCAGCGCTGGGGACCGGCAAGTCGCGACTTCTTACCTCAAAGGCGTCATTCTGGCAAACCAAGATAAGGATAACTTCCTCGTGCCTTACTTTCCCGAGTAAGTCCTCCCCTCAACCGCCCTGTAACATATGAATTCTTAGATTTCGATCGTTTTTCTTTTAACATTCCGTGTTTTCTGCAGTGACACACATTGCACGCTCATCCTCCTAAGCCCCAAATATTCCATGGCCACGTATTTCGACCCAGACCGTCAGTCGAACATAGACTACACAAATGTCAAGAAGGTTCTTGATGATGTTCTCCCCGGCTACGTCAAATCTGGAGGCACCTTCACTAGGCCTATTCGTAAGTACGGCAAGCATGTGTTCTCCCACAATACAACATTCTGCTGCGTGAAGCAGCTGCCTGGCGGTCAGAAGGGTGCCTACTATGCCATCCATCACATGCGGGCGATCGTACGGGACCATCATCAACTTCTGCTACCGAGTAAACTCAAAGATTGGGCCGCGAGCGTGTCGGCAATCCAGGGCGCAGACATCAGACAAGAATACTTTCGCATCCAGTCGGAGTTTGCGGAAATCATCCATCAAGATGTCCTTCGTACCTCGGGGCAGTTCTACCTCAGAAATCAACCGTCCAACAGTGACATTGACACAATGCTACAAATGCAGGCTGACAACGACCGTTATTTCATGACTCCCACGATAGACGGCGGCTTCATCCATGCTATGGTCCCTTGAGTCGAGTCGAAAGCAGTGATGCTGTGTCTAGTTCTGAAACATCGATTGGCTCATGTTGTAAGTAAACTTTAATGAACTTGTAGTATGTCTCTTTGGTTTCGAGAGTCGTTCAACTTAGATGTAATCGATACTATTAATGTCTTGCTTTTCTCTTCCGATCGTTCTGTTGCATACTTATATATTGCTTATGTATTGTCTGTGAATTGGTACTAACGTTTCGTTTGCCTACTGCATAGCGATGCCGTCGTATGTCATGTACAAGGGTAAGGTTCCCGGAGTCTACGACGACTGGGAGGAGTGTCGGAGACAGGTTCACCGATTCAGCGGTAACAGTTACAAAGGGTACACCACTAGGGCCGAGGCCGAATCTAGATACGCCCGCTATCTAGCGGGAGAGGGGAGGGAGCGCTGGAGGAACCGGATGAAGATGAGTTTCATCGTGATGACCGCAGCTCTCTTCTATGTGATGGTAGTTTAGATGATCGATATCGACTTGTAATGTGAAGACAAACTCGCTACTCGCGGTCTCGAGACTTGTAATATAATGTTCTATCTTTGTTCGGTCTTTTCAATTCGGAGACTAATATGATGAATTGTATTCAGAGACTAATCTTCTATTGTATTCGATGAATCTGTTGTTGATGTGTGCTGTCTATATTTTGTCCAATTATACATTTTGTAACCTGTGCAAAAAACAGAAAATAAAAAAATAAAAAAACCTAATATTCATACTAATGGCGCATCACATCATAGCCAAAGGATACTAATGGCGCATCATTAAACAGTTCGCCATTAGTATGCCGAAGTTACTAATGGCGCATCTTGTTATTGTGCGCCATTAGTATGCCAAAGCACCTGGGTATACATGGCCCCCTGGGAGGCATACTAATGGCGCACTGTTGTATATACTAATGGCGCATCTGAGGTGCGCCATTAGTATACCAGATACTAATGGCGCACCTGTGGTGCGCCATTAGTAAAATATACTAATGGCGTGGCACTAATGGCGCACCACTAATGCGCCATTAATGGCCAAATTAGGTGCGCCATTAGTAGGCCTTTTCGTAGTAGTGGCGGATGGACCACGACACGGACTGAAGCTTGTCGTACCAACCTCTGCCGCAGGCCTCCAGCTTCTTCTTGAACGTCCTGGTCTTGAGGCCCCTCAGGACCTCTGCGTTGGCTCGCTCGGCCTGGCCGTTGCTTCGGGGGTGCGCCACCGAAGCGTAGCATATCTGCGTTCCAAGGTTAGCACAGTATGTTTTGGAGAGGTTACTGGTGAACTGCGAACCGTTGTCTGTGATGATGCGGTTCGGCACCCCAAACCGTCTCACGAGGCCCTTGATGAACTTGACCGTGGAACCCGCGGGAATGGTGCGGACAACCTCCACTTCAGCCCACTTGGTGAACTTGTCCACTGCGACATAGAGGTAGCGGTAACCCCCTGGCGCCTGAGGAAACGGGCCCAAGATGTCCAGCCCCCAGACTGCGAATGGCCACGAAAGGGGTATAGTCTGCAGGCCTCCTGCTGGCTGATGGATCTGCTTGGCGTGGAACTGGCAGGCCTCACAAGCTTTCACTAGTTCGACGGCGTCATTGAGTGCGGTGGGCCAATAAAACCCACTGCGGAATGCCTTGCCGACGAGGGTCCGTGATGATGAATGATGTCCACAGTCTCCGTCGTGTATATCTTCTAGCAGTTCTTTCCCTTGCTCCCTGGAGATGCAGTGCGGGGACACATCGTTTGGTCGCTTCCGGTAGAGCTCTCCATCCTTGATGTAGTATGCCGTGGCCTGGCGTGCCACTCGCTCCGCCTCCTCCTCCTTCTCCGGCAGGGTCCCTTGTGTTAAGTAACTCCGGAGCTCCGTGATCCAGCATCCCTCCTGAGGTTCCATCGTCAGGAGCAGGCGTGCTCCTGAGGCCGGGCCATAGGCCGGAGCTCCTGAGGCAGGTGGCTGGGGGAGCTCCTCCCGAGGCTGAGCCATGTTTGACAATGACGGCAGGGCTGAGGGCTTGAAGAGCCGCTCCTCAAAAACGCCAGGCTCCTGAGGTAACCACCTGGACGCCCATTTGGCGATGTCGTCGGCCTCCTGATTGGTGCCACGGGGCACATGCTGCAACTCCAACCCCCAGAACTGCTTCTCCATCCGGCGGACCTTTGCAAGGTAGGCTTCCATGTGCTCATCTTTCGGCTCGTACACCTTGTTGGAGAAATTGACAAGGAGCTGTGAATCGCCCTTGATGGTGAGGCGTTTCACCCCCAGGGCAGCTGTGGCCTTCAAGCCCTCTATTAAACCTTCATACTCCGCTATGTTGTTGGAGACCTTTTCACCTTGCCGGAAACAGAGCTGCACAACATAGTAGAGCTTGTCCTGAGTGGGCGATATAAGCACCGCCCCAGCCCCACCGCCATGCCTGGAGAACGCCCCATCGAAGTAAATGACCCAGCCTTCTGGAGCCTCGCTTCGCGGGGAGAGGGACCGATCCTCGTCGGCCTTGAGGCCTGGTGCCTCCGTCCATTCTGCCACAAAATCCGCCAACGCTGCTCCCTTGATGACTCTGGTCGTGCGGAATTCGAGCTGAAACGCTTGCAGTTCTATGTTCCACTCAGCGACCCTTCCAGCTGAGTTAGGGCTCCTGAGCACTCTCTCCAGGGGGTATGATGAGACGACCTTGATGGGGTGACCCTGAAAATAGTGCCGCACCTTGCGCAAGGCCACCAGTAGCGCGAGGAGGAGTTTCTGAGGCATGGGGTACCGCGCCCTCACATCCCGCAACACCATGCTGACGAAGTACACTGGGTGCTCAACGAGGTTGGGTGCGTTAGTGCTGGCGGCTCCCTTCGGAGACCATGGCGCCTCCTGAGGCGATGAGGCCTCCTGAGGCTGGCCATCTGGTTGAGGGGCCTCTTCTGCCTCCGGTGCACTCCTCTACGGCGGCTGATCCTCCTCAGCCGCGGTGGCGGTTTCTGTGGGCCTTCCTTGTTCCTGTTTTGCCTTGTCCCGGGCTGCTGCTGCGGTTTTGAGTCGACGCTCCTCTCTAACCGCCACCAGGGCTACGCTGGCGGAGAAGGGAGTGGCGGCGAGGTAAAGCACCAAGGGCTCTTGAGGGCGCGGAGCCACCATGACCGGTGGGCTGGTCAGGTATCTCTTGAGATCCTGGAACGCCTTGTCGGCCTCTTCAGTCCACTCAAAGGGCCCCTTTTTCTTCATTAGCTGGAAGAAGGGCAGCGCTCGTTGCCCCAACTTGGAGATGAAGCGCCCTAGCGCGGTCACGCGCCCAGTGAGCTTCTGCATTTCTCTGAGGGTCTTTGGCAGGCTCATGTCTTCCACCGCCTTGACCTTTTCCGGGTTAGCTTCGATGCCTCGGTGGGACACGAGGAAACCCAAGAGCTTGCCCGAGGGGACTCCGAACACACACTTCTCTGGGTTGAGCCGTAGGTTCACTGTGTTGAGGCTCGCGAAGGTTTCCTCCAGGTCTTGTATCAGGGTCCTGGCCTCCCGAGACTTTACCACAATGTCATCGATGTAAGCTTCAACATTCTTCCCGAGCTGCGGGCCCAAGGTGATGTGCATCAGCCGCTGAAAGGTCGCCCCTGCGTTACGCAGCCCGAATGGCATGCATGTGTAGCAGTACACCCCACACGGGGTTAGGAAGGCTGTCTTTTCGACATCTTCTACCGCCATCTTGATCTGGTGATACCCAGAGAAGGCATCCAAGAAGCATAGCAGGTCGCATTCCGCGATGGAATCGACGATCTGGTCAATGCGGGGGAGCGGGAACGGATCTTGCGGGCATGCTTTGTTGAGGTTGGTGAAGTCGACACACATGCGCTCCTTCCCTCCCTTCTTTGGCTCAATGACAGGGTTGGCCAACCAATCCGGGTATCGGACCTCGCGAATGACCCCAGCGGCTTCTAATTTGCGGGTCTCTTGGATGATGAAGGCCTGCTTTTCTGTGGACTGCCGCCTGGCCTTCTGCTTCACAGGGCGCACGTTGGGGCACACGTTGAGGTGATGCTCGATTACACTCCTAGGGATCCCTGCCAACTGATCAGGCTCCCAAGCGAATACCTTCTTGTTTGCGTGCAGGAACCCGACCAGGGCCTCCTCTGTTTGGGTTCGAGGTTGGCGCCTATGGTGAAAGTGGCGTTGGTGGTCCCGTCCTCATCGACGGGTATCTGCTTGGTTTCTGCCTTGTCTTGGGTGAACAACTGTTTCTTCTTGGCGGGTGCAGCCCCCTTGGGCTCGGGGGTCTCCAAGTCGGCGGGCTGTGCCGACGCCGCCGTCTTGAAGGCGAGCTTGAGCACCCGAAGCGCGTCTCCGGTGTCCCCATGCATGGTGAGGACACCGCTGCTCCCGGGCATCTTCATGAGGTTGTACGCCGGGTGCGTCGCGGCCATGAACTGGGCCAGCGCTGGGTAGCCGAGGATGGCGTTGTAGGGGAGGCCGATGGGGGCGACGTCGAAGTCGACCAGCTCTGTGCAGAAGTTGTTGTAGGTGCCGAAGGTTACTGGGAGCCGGATCTGTCCCAAGGAGCTGGATGATCCGCCCCCAACGCCTGAGAAGGGCCGGCTGGGTTGCAGCCGTTCTAGGGATATGCAGAGGAGGTTGAAGGCCTTGACCGAGAGCACGCTGAGGCCCGCACTGCCATCGATGAGAGTTCTAGTGACGGCCACCTAGCAGATGGTGGGGGTGCACAGCATGGGGAGAGCACCCGAGAAGGCCGAGTTGGAGGAGTGGTCCTCCGAGCTGAAGGTCAGGCTGGCCTTGGACGCCGCCCGGTCCGGGAGAGCCCCCTGCCGCGTGGAAGCGGCGCTGGCCCGGTGGATGAACGGCTTGACGTGGTGACTTGTAGGCGGCGCCTGCGAGCCGCCCAGGAGGGCCGCGACGACCGGGGGTGTTGGTGTAGCGCGATGGGCGGGGAAGAGGCTGCGGGGCTCTTCCCAAGAGGCCACGGAGGCTGCCGGCAGGTGGAGCAGCCATGTGCACGGAGCGCCGGTGAGGGCCATGGGGAGCCAGTTGGCCATGACCCTATCGTCACCTCCATCTTCGAGGAGGGCCTCCTCGCTCGCCAGCAAGAAGGCCAGCGGATCTGTCGCACCGCCATAGCGCGGCGGCGTCGTTGGCTTGAACTTGTCCGGCCACCGTACCCGTTGCAGGGCTGGGGCCAGGGCTCGGAGCCCCCTGGCCCCCGTGCTGGCGCCGGTGGCCGGAGCGGGCGACACGCTACTCATCACGAGGCAGGCCGTGGCGGTGGCGGAAGAGAAAACTCGGGTGCACCCCTACCTGGCACGCCAAATGTCGGATTTCGGGTTCCGGCAGACCCTTGAGGTTCGAACACTGGGGTGCGCGCGGAGATTTCGCCTCCTACCTACCTGCACCCCTCCGCCTCGCTAAGATCTAAGCTATGGAAAGAACAACACAAGAGACACAGGGTTTATACTGGTTCGGGCCACCGTTGTGGTGTAATACCCTACTCAAGTGTGTGGTGTGGTGGATTGCCTCTTGGGCTGATGATGATGAGCGATACAAGGAAGAACAGCCTCGCGAGGGTCTGTTCTTGGCTGGGGTGATGAACTACTGGGAGGAGTTCAGTCACCCTTCTCTCTCTCTCTCTCTCTTCTATCGCTGGTCTCGATCCCCCTAAAACTCTCCCTCTTTTTCTGCCCCTTTGCCCTGTGGGTGGCTGGTCCTATTTATAGAGGCCCTAGTCCTCTTCCCAAATATCGAGCGGGAAGGGAGCCAACAATGGCGGGCTAATTTGAAAGGGGACAGCTAGTACTAGCTATCCTGACAAAAGTAGTCTTCGCCTGCACAAAGCTCTAGTGGTGACGCCGTCTTGGGCTCCACAATGACCTCCGTCTTGCAGTCATCCTGGTCTTGGTCTTGTTGCACCGAAATGGCAACCTTTGCATGATGCCTCGGTACTCCGCAGCTGTGCTTGCCCCCTTTGCACCAAAGAGGAAAGGAGGACACTACGCGAGCTGGCACCGGCTTGGCACCTTTGGTCATCATGGCTTGCGTCACGGGCACCTCGTGAGGTACCCCGCCTTGATCTCTCCGCAACCTCGCGAGCCAGCCTGATGAGGCCGTGCCTGAGGAAGCTTCGTGTCGTCCACCCCGCGAGGCTTGGCCCCTCGCGAGGGTCTTGGGTCTGTGTTGATGAAGATGGGCCGTGCTAGGCCCCCCTTTGAGCCATGCCGCAGGCCGCAGGCAGGCAAGTCTGGGGACCCCCGTTCCCAGAACGCCGACACTTTCTTATAAATACAGGCTTCACCGCAAGTCTGTATAAAACCATATGCTTTGATCACTTTATCAAAGTATATATTCCAACTCCGAGATGCTTGCACCAGTCCATAGATGGATAGTTGGAGCTTGCACACTTTGTTAGCACCTTTAGGATTGGCAAAACCTTCTTGTTGCATCATATACAAATCTTCTTTAGGAAATCCATTAAGGAATGCAGTTTTGACATCCATTTGCCAGATTTCATAAAATGTGGCAATTGCTAACGTGATTCGGACAGACTTTTAAGCATCAATACGAGTGAGAAAATCTCATCGTAGTCAACACCTTGAACTTGTTGAAAACATTTTGGTGACAATTCAAGCTTTGTAGATAGTAACACTACTATCAGCGTCCGTCTTCCTCTTGAAGATCCATTTATTCTCAATGACTCACCGATCATCGAGCAAGTCAATCAAAGTCCATACTTTGTTCTCATACATGGATCCCATCTCAGATTTCATGGCCTCAAGCCATTTTGCAGAATCTGGGCTCATCATCGCTTCCTCATAGTTCGTAGGTTCATCATGGTCCAGTAACATGACTTCAAGAACAGGATTATCGTACCACTCTAGTGCGGACCGTACTCTGGTTGACCTACGAGGTTTAGTAGTAACTTGATCTGAAGTTTCATGATCATCATCATTAGCTTCCTCACTAATTGGTGTAGGAATCACTGGAACTGATTTATGTGATGAACTACTTTCCAATTCGGGAGAAGGTACAATTACCTCATCAAGTTCTACTTTCCTCCCACTCACTTCTTTTGAGAGAAACTCCTTCTCTAGAAAGGATCCATTCTTAGCAACAAAATATCTTGCCTTCGGATCTGTGATAGAAGGTGTACCCAAAAGTTTCTTTTGGCTATCCTATGAAGACGCATTACTCCGATTTGGGTTCGAGCTTATCAGTTTAAAACTTTTTCACATAAGCATCGCAACCTTAAACTTTAAGAAATGACAGGTTTGGTTTCTTGCCAAACAATAGTTCATACGGTGTCATCTAAACAGATTTAGATGGTGCCCTATTTAACGTGAATGCAGCTGTCTCTAATGCATAACCCCAAAACGATAGTGGTAAATCGGTAAGAGACATCATAGATCGCATTATATCCAATAAAGTATGATTACAATGTTCGGACACACCATTATGCTGTGGTGTTCCAGGTGGCGTGAGTTGCGAAACTATTCCACATTGTTTCAAATGAAGACCAAACTCGTAACTCAAATATTCGCCTCCGCGATCAGATCGTAGAGACTTTATTTTCTTGTTACGATGATTTTCCACTTCACTCTGAAATTCTTTGAACTTTACAAATGTTTTAGACTTATGTTTCATTAAGTAGATATACCCATATCTTCTCAAATCATCTGTGAAGGTCAAAAAATAACGATACCCACCGCGAACCTCAACACTTATCAGATCGCATTCATCAGTATGTGTTATTTCCAATAAGTCAGTTGCTCGCTCCATTGTTCCGTAGAACGGAGTCTTAGTTATCTTGCCCATGAGGCATGGTTCGCAAGCATCAAGTTATTCATAATCAAGTGATTCCAAAAGTCCATCAGCATGGAGTTTCTTCATGCGCTTTACACCAATATGACCTAAATGGCAGTGCCACATATAAGTTGCACTGTCATTATTAACTTTGCATATTTTGGCTTCAATATTATGAATATGTGTATTACTATGATCGAGATTCAATAAACCATTCACCTTGGGTGTATGACCATTGAAGGTTTTATTCATGTAAACAGAACAACAATTATTCTCTAACTTTAAATGAATAACCGTGTTGCAATAAATATGATCAAATCATATTCATGCTAAACGCAAACACCAAATAACATTTATTTAGGTTCAACACTAATCCCAAAAATACAGGGAGTGTGCGGTGATGATCATATCAATCTTGGAACCACTTCCAACACACATCGTCACTTCACCCTTAACTAGTCTCTGTTCATTCTGCAACTCCCGTTTTGAGTTACTAATCTCAGCAATTGAACTAGTATCAAATACTGAGGGGTTGCTATAGACACTATAAAGTACACATCAATAACATGTATATCAAATATACCTTTGTTCACTTTGCCATCCTTCTTATCCGCCAAATACTTGGGGCAGTTCTGCTTCCAATGACCAGTCCCTTTGCAGTAGAAGCACTTAGTCTCAGGCTTAGGTCTAGACTTGGGCTTCTTCACTTGAGCAGCAACTTGCTTGCCATTCTTCTTGAAGTTCCTCTTCTTCCCTTTACCCTTTTCTTGAAACTAGTGGTCTTGTCAACCATCAACACTTGATGCTTTTCTTGATTTCTACCTTCGTCGATTTCAGCATCACGAAGAGCTTGGGAATCGTTTCCGTTATCCCTTGCATATTATATTTCATCACAAAGTTCCAGTAACTTGGTGATAGTGACTAGAGAACTCTGTTAATCACTATCTTATCTAGAAGATTAACTCCCACTTGATTCAAGTGATTGTAGTACTTAGACATTCTGAGCACATGCGCACTAGCTAAGCTATTCTCCTCCATCTTGCAGGCAAAATGTTTGTCAAAGGTCTCATACCTTTTAACACGGACATGAGTCTGAAATACTAATTTCAACTCTTGGAACATTTCATATGCTCCGTGGCATTCAAAACGTCTTTGAAACCCCGATTCTAAGTCGTAAAGCATGGTGCACTAAACTATCAAGTAGTCATCATATCGAGCTAGCCAAACGTTCGTAACGTCTGTATCTGCTCCTGCAATCGGTCTGTCACCTAGCGGTGCAGCAAGGACATAATTCTTCTATGCAGCATTGAGGATAATCGTCAGATCACGGATCCAATCCGCATCATTGCTACTAACATCTTTCAACTTAGTTTTTCTCTAGGAACATATCAAAATAAATGGGGAGCTACATCGCGAGCTATTGATCTACAACATAGATATGCAAACACTATGAGGACTAAGTTCATGATAAATTAAAGTTCAATTAATCATATTACTTAAGAACCCCCACTTAGATAGACATCCCTCTAGTCATCTAAATGATCACGTGATCCAAATCAACTAAACCATGTCCGATCATCACGTGAGATGGAGTAGTTTTCAATGGTGAACATCACTATGTTGATCATATCTACTATATGATTCACGCTCGACCTTTCGGTCTCAAGTGTTCCGAGGCCATATCTGCATATGCTAGGCTCGTCAAGTTTAACCCGAGTATTCCGCGTGTGCAAAACTGGCTTGCACCCGTTGTATGTGAACGTAGAGCTTATCACACCCGATCATCACGTGGTGTCTCGCCACGACGAACTGTCGCAACGGTGCATACTCAGGGAGAACATTAATACCTTGAAAATTAGTGAGAGATCATCTTATAATGCTACCGCTGAAATAAGCAAAATAAGATGCATAAAGGATAAACATCACATGCAATCAAAATATGTGACATGATATGGCCATGATCATCTTGCGCCTTTGATCTCCATCTCCAAAGTACTGTCATGATCTCTATCGTCACCGGCATGACACCATGATGTTCATCATCTTGATCTCTATCAATGTGTCGTCACTTGGTCATCTTGCCAACTATTGCTCTTGCAACTATTGCTATCGCATAGCGATAAAGTAAAGCAATTATTTGGTGCTTGCATCTTATGCAATAAAGAGACAACCATAAGGCTTCTGCCAGTTGCCGATAATTTCAACAAAACATGATCATCTCATACAAAAACTTATATCTCATCACGTCTTGACCATATCACGTCACAACAAGCCCTGCAAAAACAAGTTAGACGTCCTCTACTTTGTTGTTGCAAGTTTTACGTGGCTGCTACGGGCTGAGCAAGAACCGTTCTTACCTAGGCATCAAAAACCACAACGCGGTATAATGATTGCTTTTTGATCTTCAGAAAGAACCATGTTCATTGAATCCGATTCAACTAAAGCTAGAGAAACAGACACCCACTAGCCACATGTGTGCGAAGCACGTCAGTAGAACCAGTCTCGCGTAAGCGTACGCGTAATGTTGGTCTGGGCCGCTTCATCCAACAATGGTGTTGAATCAAGAGTCAACTAGTGACGACAAGAAATATGTTTATACCAACGCCCACAACTCCTTTTGTGTTCTACTCGTGCATATGACATCTACACATAAACCTGGCTTTGATACCACTGTTGGGGAACGCAGTAATTTCAAAAAATTACTACGCACACGCAAGATCATGGTGATGCATAGCAACGAGAGGGGAGAGTGTCGTCCACGTACCCTCGTAGACCGTAAGAGGAAGCATTATGAGAATGCGGTTGATGTAGTCATACGTCTTCACGATCCAACCGATCCATGTACCGAACGCACGGCACCTCCGAGTTCAGCACACGTTCAGCTCGGTGATGTCCCACGAACTCTGATCGAGCAGTGCTTTGAGGCAGAGTTCCGTCAGCACGACGGCGTGATGATGGTGATGATGATGCTACCGATGTAGTGCTTCGCCTAAGCACCGCTACGATATGACCAAGCTAGATTAGGGTGGAGGGGGGCACCGCACACGGCTAAAAGATCAACTGATCAACTTGTGTGTCATCTAGGGTGCCCCCTCCCCACGTATATAAAGGAGGAAGGGAAGGCCGGCCGACCTCTCTAGGTGCGCCAAGGGGGGGAGGAATCCTCCTCCTAGTAGGAGTAGGATTCCTCCTTTCCTAGTCCTACTAGGAGGGGGAAGGAGCCCGTGGTGACGGCTCTGGTGACCGAACAGAGTCTGGCCAGGTAAATATATTAGTTAAGCCTATGATGACTAGCGAATTGATGCATTCATTGTTTTGGTATGTACACATATTAATTAACTCTCGTCTAATTCTTCTTTTTTCTAGCCCTCCGGATCGAGCATAACTTCGGTAAAGAGACAAGGCCCGAAGAAAAAGTTGCGCTCGGATCAAAGGTTTGAGATCATAGAAATCACGCGTGATGGCATGCCGATTGAACCCATCTGGACAAAGGAAGCATTTTCTGTTCAGTGCGGGGTTCTTGTTAGGGACAAGATCCCGATCAGCATCCAGCAATGGTATAAGCCTAAGAACGAAGACCCTGAGGTGTCTTATGTCAATGATATGTAGAAAGATGATCTTTGGACTGAGCTGAAGGCAAATTTCACCCTATCGCTAGAGGAGGATCCGAAGAAGCCAGTTAAAGAGCAATTAATCAAGTCTCATGCTCTTAAGAAGATGGCAGAGCTATTCAGGAGGTGGAAGAATGAGCTGAAAACGTTTGTCGACAACGAAGAGACACCATAATTCATCGGCCGATATGAGAAGATCAGAGATCACTGGCCCGCATTTGTGGCCTACAAGAAATCGGAAAAGAGTAAGAAGATGGCGGCGACAAACAAGAAAAATGTTGCAAAGAAGAAGCTTCACCATCGCATGAGGTCAAGTGGCTACCTCAAAGCCTGGCCTAAGTGGGCCAAGGCTGAGAATGATCTGCTTGATAAAGGGATCGAACGAGAGACAATGAACTGGCCAGACCGTTGCCGGACTTGGTTCTTTGGGGCTGGCGGAATTGTGCACCCTGTATCAGGGAAATGTGTTTGGACGGACAAGCAAATGAACATACCAGTCCAGAAGCTAAAGCACTATATCGATGCAGCATAGCAAGGGACGTTCGTTCCAGACAGAGAGAATGATGAGCTCACAATGGCCCTCGGGAATCCTGAGCACCCTGGACAGACACGAGGCACGCCAGGCTCCGGTCCGTGGAAGGCTGGTTTTCCGGATGTAGGCGGTTACAAATGCCAGGAGAGGAGGAAAAAAGTGTAGCAGACCCAAATGCAGGCGCTGCACGCAAGGGTACAAGCAATAGAGGAACGAGAAGTAAATCGCAGCAAACGAACTGCCGAAACTTCCCCCGAAGCTACCCCGCCATCTCAGCGGAGAAGCAGCGTGTCTTTCACTGAGCTGCTTCAGCCGAAGCATGTCTTGACGGCTCCTGCCAGCTATCCCGTGGATGCTATCACTGAGTCTCAAAATTGCCACCTTATGATGCAATGGATGAATTTGAAGGTCAAGGCAGCTGTTGGCTCTATTTTTCCTACTGAACCCAGTGCAACTTTTCACTGTCGGCCAATTCCAGAAGTATATGCTAGGGTGATGCTGGATGAAATAACGGAGGGATTTCAGGACCTCCAGCTTGACCACCCTACCGGTGAAGGGGAGACTCGGCTGGGTTCTGCTCTGAAGACTCCATGCCTATGGCGGAAGGAGCTCATCAACCTTCCGAACTTGACGCCTCCGCCTCCTCCTCCTCCTCCCGCGAGTCAGGGCACTCCGCCTCCTCCACCGCCTCCTCCTCCGGCGAGTGATGATCAGGGCACTCAGCCTCCTTCTCCGGAACGTGGTGGCACTCCGCCTCCTTCTCCGCCTGCACCGGCGCGCCCGGGCAGCCAGCATCCTCCTTCTCTGCCTCGTCAGCAAGGGCAGAAGAGACCCGCCGCCGCTCCGGCTGCTCCGGCACGTCGTAGTCCTTCTCCTCCTCCTCGTAAGCAAGGAAAGAAGACAGCCGCAGCCGCTCCGTCTGCTCTACCGGCGTCTAGTAGTACAGCCAGAGGCGGAAGGCAATACACATTCGGTCCTTCTCTGAAGACTCGAGAGAAGTTACCATATGAGAGGACCCTGGAGGAGAACGCCGACATTGCGCGAGCCAAAGTGAGGAACTTCTTTGAAGGGGTGAAAGCAAAGAAACATCCACCTCCGGAGGAGAAGGAAGATCCGGTGAAAGCGAAGCGCACTCTGGCTGCCATGAAAAAACCAGCAAAGTCTCCGCCGAAAGGCAACTATGAGCGCATTATTGAAAAGTCATTTGTCGAAGCGGAGCGGTCGGGAAGTACTGTCAGTGATCAAAGGTTAAAAGAACGACGAGCTGGGATAAAATTCCCCAGCTCGGCGAACAAGCGAACCAATCGTGCCCCCCGCTCAAGGTGCCTACTAATGATCCGAGGATGGTGCCTGGTTATAGCAATCTTGGAGATTACCTGCCCGATGATGTACATTATGAGTTCTTGGAGGTGGAGGAACACAAATACGAGTACGGGAAGCCTCTCGTCAAAGATGAAAGATCTCTAACAACGATGATGCGAAGATTCCATGATTGGTACATGAAAACCTGCAGAGAGTCTGGGGGGAGGAATACTTTGACGCTGAGAGTTAGAGAGGAGCATGACCTCGTTAGAATTGAACTGTTGAATGTTCCATTTGAGGAGTTCTTCTAGTTTTTCAATCAAAAGGCCCTCGATAAAGCAACGGTCACTTGCTACTGTCTGTAAGTAGTACTACTTTTGTCATTAAGTCTCTCTATATAGGTCAGCTCTTTCATTGCATGTATTTATAATTATCCTCACTATATTATGCAGATTGAAGATTGCCGAATTGAAGAAAAGACAAATCGGTGATATTGGGTTCATTAACACAAATCTCATAGATGCAACTGAGGTTAAATATCGTGCCGAAGATACCGAGCCCAACTTGCTACGATCGTTGGTAATAAATGAAAACAAAGATATAATACTCTTTCCTTACAACTTCAAGTGAGTGTTACTGTCTTGTGCATATTCGGTTTCCCTTATTAGTCTAGGTTATAGTAATGTAATTGATGAGTTATGCATGCGTGCACATGTTCCACTATATTCTCCTAGAGATTAAGCTTGAGCAGGGACTAGTAACCGTCTTAGACTCGAGACGAAAAGATCCCCACGACTATGTGGACATGACTCAAATGCTCGAGAAGTAAGTTAAATCGATCATTATCCACCATATCAGCAACTTTGTTCATTTCCCGATATCAAGTAATTGTTTTCTTTGTCTAGCAGGGTTTGGAGAAAATTCACCAAAAAAGCTCCGAGACTGCCGAAGAAGCTGCAATTTAGACACCCGAAAGTAAGTACTATAGTAACATGTTCCACGCATCTCCTAGTGATTTAAGCGCTAGTTTCATCAATACCATTTGGCATGCTTCCTTATTAGTTGGATTGACCTCTATTTCTTGTAAAGTGGTTGTGGAAGGAACAAGGGAATGATTTTTGTGGATACTACGTTTGCGAGTCCATCCGCCACACGACCTGTGAACGAGGGTACTCTGACGAACAATATGAAGTGCGTAAGCAATAATATTCACAATTTTATATTATTACCATCATTTGTGTTGAGTTTCATTTATTCATATATATATATATGTATTGACCCCCTTCTTCAAATTAGATCTTTCGGATGCGGGATGAACTCCTAGCACCACATCGTATGCGAGCAATTCAAGAGGAATTGGCGGCATTCTTCCTTGACCATGTGATCGCTGAAGATGGAGAATACTATGTGGATCCTGTGTTCATATATAATTAGGATATTATATTGTAAGAGATAATTATTGTATACATGTAGCCGGTAGTGTCGGATAGATATACGAGAACTTGTTGTTCGACCAATCTCTCAGAGAAGGAGAGGTGGTCGATATCACTTCTCTCTGTATGCATATATGTTCATGACGATCTTCTGTTTCCTTCGTTTTCTTACTACCTAGCTAGCGTGTCTAGTCCTCTCTATACGTATATAGTACGTAGCGTCGACCAAGCACGGACATAAGAGAGGACACTTCTCCCTACTAATTAGCTAGCTAACACAATATATGAAACACTTAAATTAACCTCCCAAAACCCCCAACCCCCCCCTTTAAAAAAAACCTCAGCCCCTGAAATGCTGACGCATGGATGCCTATTGGTCCCGGTTGGTGCCACCAACCAGGAACAAGGCAAAAAAAAAAACTCAGCCCCTGAAATGCTGACGCGTGGATGCCTATTGGTCCCGGTTGGTACCACCAACCAGGACCAAAAGCCCTCCTGCCTGGGTTCGGCGCACCGGCCACGTGGAGGCCCATCTGTCCCGGTTCCTATTTGAACCGGGACTAAAGGGGTTCCTGTTTGAACCGAGACTAAAGGTCTAGGGCATTAGTAACGACCCTTTAGTCCCGGTTCAAAAACCGGGACAAA
Organism: Triticum aestivum; assembly: GCF_018294505.1. Taxonomy (NCBI): domain Eukaryota; kingdom Viridiplantae; phylum Streptophyta; class Magnoliopsida; order Poales; family Poaceae; genus Triticum; species Triticum aestivum. Next base: position 153,799,785 of record NC_057803.1, on the reverse strand, counting down.
AGGCCCGTACCAACCGGGACAGAAGACCCTTTTTCTACTAGTGGAAGGAGAGGGGGAGAAGAAGGAAAGAGGGGGCACAGCCCCTCCCCTAGTCCAATTCGGACTAGGCCCATGGGGGGTGCATGGCTAGCCCTCGTGGCTTCTCCTCTTTTCCCCTTAGAGCCCACTAAGGCCCATATGTACTCCCGTATTCCCGTAACTCCCCCGGTACTCTGAAAAATACCAGGATCACTCGGAACCTTTCCGATGTCCGAATATAGCCTTCCCATATATCAATCTTTATGGCTTCATCATTTCGAGACTCCTCATCATGTCCCTGATCTCATCCAGGACTCCGAACAACCTTCCGTACATCAAAACACATAAACTCATAATACCGATCATCACCGAACGTTAAGCGTGCGGACCCTACGGGTTCGAGAACTATGTAGACATGACCAAGACACGTCTTCGGTCAATTAAAAATAGCGGAACCTGGATGCTCATATTGGCTCCTACATATTCTACGAAGATCTTCATCGGTCAAACCGCATAACAACATACGTTGTTCCCTTTGTCATCGGTATGTTATTTGCCTGAAATTCGATCGTCGTTATCTCAATACCTAGTTCAATATCGTCACCAGCAAGTCTCTCTACTTGTTTTGTAATACATCATCCCACAACTAACTCATTAGTTGCATTGCTTGCAAGGCTTATATTGATGTGTATTACCGAGAGGGCCCAGAGACACCTCTCCGACAATCGGAGTGACAAATCCTAATCTCGATCTATGACAACTCAAAAAGTACCATCGGAGACACCTATAGAGCACCTTTATAATCACCCAGTTACGTTGTGATGTTTGGTAGCACACAAAGGGTTCCTCTGGTATTCGGGAGTTGCATAATCTCATAGTCAGAGGAACATGTATAAGTCATGAAGAAAGCAGTAGCAACAAACTAAACGATCATCGTGCTAAGCTAACGGAATGATTCAAGTCAATCACATCATTCTCTAATGATGTGATCCCATTAATCAAATGACAACTCATGTCTATGGCTAGGAAACTTAACCATCTTTGATTCAATGAGCTAGTCAAGTAGAGGCATACTAGTGACACTCTGTGTGTCTATGTATTCACACATGTACTAAGTTTCTGGTTAATACAATTCTAGCAAGAATAATAAACATTTATCATGATATAAGGAAATAAATAATAACTTTATTATTGCCTCTAGGGCATATTTCCTTCATTTGGATAGTGCGCAATGCCAAGAGCTTTGAGAAGGTCGTCCGGCGAGAAGGGAGGCCGGTCGCCATTAATGGTTACCATCAGCACTTTGCTGGCAAACTCGTCGTCAAGCACCGCCATGCCACTATTGAGCGACATCACACTACGACCGAAGGAAGGACGGACCTGAGGATCTCTAGCTCGGAGATCCGCGTTGACCGGCGACATGATAGTGCACTTGAGTACAGGGAGTACAGGAGGGGGATTTGGGGGAACTGGAGTAGGAATCGAGATTGCAGAGATGGGGGAGGGCGGGAGATTGGGGATGAAAAGGTAGCATGAATTCCGAACACGCGCCAATATGCTTTCGGTGCGCAAGCGCATGAAAACACTGGTGGCGCCCACATGTCGGCCTAAGAGTCCTTATTCTTTCTTTTTTCGAGAGCCTGGCCTTTTTTGAGGATCTTTTGAGAGCCCGACCTAAGAGTCATAATTGACCTGTTTGGCATTGCGTTACAACTCGGCCCATATTCAACGACACCTCACTGGCCCAAACAAGTGTACATTATCAAAAAGACACTAAGCTCAAATTATATAACTTGAAAAAAGGAGATACACTCTGAACACTGGAGAATGGTGATGCCCTCATTTAGCCCACCAGTAGTTCGAGACAATAAACAGTTCGAAACAACGATATATACAACATTCAAACACTGACTAGTGACTACTACTGACATAAACAACAAGACATGATAGTTCATAAGAAGTCTTGCTACACCACCAAAATGCACCCATCTGCAGCGCTCAGACTCTCGTGATCCAGACGAGAATGACATTCTAAACAGAGGCAACTATTACATAGTAAGAGTGACATAGACGAGGATGACCGAATGACATGGAATATGCATAACAAAAGAAAGAACTACCCATCCAGAACAAGCAGCAAAGACAACAAAGTCATTCGAAGAGATGATCCAACACCATCTTAATTTGCAGCCCCGCTTCAGCGACCAATGATCCGGAGACACCAGTAGTCCACCCTTTCGACGCAACAGCCCAGTTACCTATGAACCTGAAGGCTTGAACCACATCACTGCCTGTCGTAATTGAGACATCCAAGGATCAAAGTTAATCCGGATGCCTTTGCCATTCTCACCTTCTTATGTCTGCAGGCTGTATCATTGACAATCAGGGGAGTTTTCTCCCGAACTCCTACGGCTCGCCATGTAGACCTAGTTTTCCATAGCAAACAGAGCCTCTCTGCCATCAAGGTCCTTGCCAACGGTGATCTCCTGGTTAATCGGATAATTGAGTCCGAGAAACAGAGAGTGTGAACCAAGGCTGTTTACCCGCCTCCAACTAAAAAATCCTGAAGGCCCCAACAAGCCGGTATCCTGCTCATAGACGTAATATCCACTGTTCGGATACTCACGTAATTCTCGTCTGGATTTTTGCAATATAACTTTTTCGGCTCATGCGTCCGAATGATCATCAGTCTTTTGTCGTCGTCTGATCGAGCGAGGAACCAGTTGTGCTTCCTTGTTTTTGGCAAAGGTGGTGTGATTACAAAGGGCGGTAACTGTAGGGACACTGCATCATATAAAAAAGGACAGACATTGTTAATGTAAGATCAACATTGTTCAGAGTATGAGTAGGATAATGCAACAAACAACATTGATATGTCCCTTTTGGAACTGGGAGGAAAATACATGGAAATGTATACTGGGTTCGAAAATATAGAAGTGCCATGCATGGTTAACTCATGTTATCTCGCAATCGATTCTTCACAGGAAACTACCATGTGATGCATGTTATGTAATCATGTTCTGTCCTCACAAACTAATTCTTCAAGGTAACTAATAGACCATGCATTGTTATATACTCGTGTTCTGTGGGAAAAAAATTTCTGAGGATATTATTCTAGCCATTGATTGCTGAAGGAAGAATATAGGTATGTACACATGGTAAGCATTACAGGATTTCACTACTTCCAAATATAGAGTTCTCCATATGCACATTTACTTTCCTAATGTATGGTTAGATGAAACCAACAATGTGGTGCATGTTCCTACATCATGAAAATGAGGAAACTAACATGGCCATTGATACACACTCATATTTAGTAGTACTCCCTCCATTCCTTTATCTAAGGTGTATTATTTTTAGCATGTTAACCAAGGCACATAATTATGGACTATTTGGGACGAAATTACCCTTGTCTAATTCGTAAATTAGCGGCAAGTAAATCATTTAGGATAGGAAAGGAAGAGATACATGCAATCGGGAGAGAGATAGTTTCCTATTCTTTCTATACAAGGAGAGATACATGCAATCAGGGGAGAGATACTTTCCTTTCACTACTGGAATCAGCTTATTTGCTGTCTGCCAGTTCTTTGCCGTCAGCTGACGGACGGCAAAGAGGCACTTTGTCGTCTGCTTGCAAAAAACAGACGGCAAAGAACTGACAGACGGCAAAGATGCCAGTTGCCATCAGCCAATTATTTGCCGTCTGCCAGCAGATGGCAAAGAATCTTTACCATGTGCTGGCGGACGGCAAAGAGGTGGGGCTATCTCTTTTTTTGCGGGTACAAAGAAAATCGTTGACCCCCACCTCCTCTCTCTGTCTCCCCTCTCTCCGCACGGCCCCCACCTCCTCTCTCTCTCCCCTCTCTCTCTCCCCCACTCGTCTCTCCCTCTCCCTTGCGGGAGCACCTACGACGGTCGATTTCGGCGAGCTCTGACGGGATTCGACGTCGCCCAGCACACCCACGTGACCCCCTCGCCCCGCTCCTCCATCCCCTTCGACCAGATCTGACTCGCGCGTCCTCCAGCGACCACGCGTGACCCTCCCCTGCGGCTAGGGTTTCGGCCACCACATCGCCGGCGTGGCTCCGGTGTTGCTCCGGTGACTCAGGTGAGTCTCTTCACTCCTCCTCGTCACATCCATCCCTCTCTTTCTCACCGCGTCGCATCGCGTCTCCTCTCCCTCACAGATCCATCACGCCGGGAAGCCATGGACGGGAAGGACGCCATGGACGGGAAGGACGCCGTGGAGGACAGCGCTCCACCACTGCCCCAACGCCATCCAGGTCCGCCCCTTCTCCTCTCCTCCCCTCTTGGATTTCTTCTTTTCCTGCCTTGCACCCGTCCACTCAAGTTCTAAACCAAACAAGAAAAATTATCAATCTTGTTTTTGCTGCATATGCAATAATGGTTGAGGAGGACTCAGTTGTTCACTTCTATAATTGTGCCATAAATCGGTTTACTCTGCTTGAGGGCTGCCGTGGTTAGCTCGATTTGATAGGGTCCTTACTACATATGCTGCAGGGATTTAACTTGACTTGTTAATAATGAGTGTCAATCAATCAAAAACAAGGAAACTATAAATGCTTACTATTTCGTATAGTGATCGTTGTGTTGTGTATAGGTAAAACTTGTGTTGTCCTTATCTACTTCGGAGGCATCATCATGTGTTGTCAATTTAGTTTCTGCCATGGTTTTGGTTTGGTCCTGCTTATGCCAAATCGATCATTCATTGCTTCTGAACACTCTACCTTTAATCTTTGCTTCTGTAAAACCGGCCTTTCTTCTATTGAATGGAGTGTTTGCTTGCTATGCGGGAAAAGTAGCTCATTCATCGCTGATTTGGCATGTGCAACCAAAGTGGACGGACCGTATTTAGGTCCGGTCGCCGTGAGGATCCTCTGGCTGTGCTGGATGTGCCGTGGCACGGTGGTGCCCCCGGGTGGCGCCTCCGTGCTGCGGTGCCCCTGGTTGGCGCCTTCGTGCCCGTGCTCTCACTGGCGCCGCCGTTGTGGTGCTCTCTGGCAAGCTCCGGCTTGTTGTGGTGGTGTTGGTTGTGATGTTGGTCACACCATAGTGATGGTGTGGCTACATCCTGCTTCGGCTACAACTCCTTTTGGTGAGCTTCTCCTTGCTCCCCTCCTGATCTCTCTAATGCATAGCTCTTGATCTTGTTGGATGTGAGGCTCTATTAGCTGTGGTTAGCTGCTGTAGATGAGCATCAACTTGTATTGGAGCTCTTTGTGATGGATTCTTGCTGTGTTAGGGTTTTGGTCAGTGACCATCTATGTGTATTTGTGAAGTATATATACTCCTGTACTGCTCTGTTCTGTGTAGTTGATCCTGGATTTGTTACTTTGGTCAGTTACTTTACTCATGAATGGATACTCACTTGTTCTTAGTTATTTTACTTCTAATACTGATATGAACAGATACCACTTGGTTTGGCTATTCCTATCTGTCTCTTTCTAATAGCCTATGAACAGATACTATACTTGGTTTTGGCTGTTACTTTCCTAGTTTTCTACTGATAAGACAGATACTACATCTGATTTGGGCAGTGATGCTGGTCTGAGCCCCCCTCTCTTAGGCTTAATTTACATGTGACTATCCCTGTGCTGTGATGAACTATCCCTGGCACTTCCAGGCTGTCTGACCACATAATCCCTCAAGTATACCTTGAGGTCTTCTGTAGCTCTCCTTAATAGTTATCTCTTCTAAGCTGCTGGTGGTTGGATGTGTTGGGACTTGGTCTGGTTGGCTGGTTGTGATGTATATCTCCTCCTGGAGCTTTGTTTTTGGCGTTGCACAGTGACATGTACCTATTGTCACTAGACAAAACTGATTGTGGTGATGAAGTCTAATCTTTGGCTTTAATCACTAGTTTTTAGTTGGCTTAATTCCTGGAGCTAGTACTGATAGTGGTCTTTGTGTTGGCATTTAACTTACTGCTAATTGTGGTGGCTTCTTGATTGGGTCCTTGGCTGGTTCTCTTCTTTGGCTCTTTGGTATTGGTTTACTCTATTTTGCTTTCTAATTAAGATCACTTTGAAAATCAGGATCTTAACTAAGATTATCTTGATCTCAAGTACTGGCTCCTACAGCATTGCATTTCACCAAGTGAAATGCTACATTTCTACTCCTAACCCATTCTCTCTTTCTTAGTGTTTTTGTTATGCAGGTTGGAAGAAAAGAAGAAGATCCAGAGAAGATCTTAGTAATAAGATAGTTTTTAGGAAAATAGATATTTAGTTTTAGATCATTCCTTGTAATATTTGTTGGATATGTGTTCATGGATATGTGTTGGATATATATGTGTTCATGACTATATATTGGTAACATGTGTTGGATATGTGTTCATGGATATGTGTTGGATATATATGTGTTCATGAGTATTGGTAATATATGTTGGATATGCTATATTGGTCATACATATAGTCTGTGTTTGATTGTGTTTGATTTTCTGTGAAAATGAATTGATATAAGAAGAAACAGAATTAATGCCTATTTGGTCTCTTTGCCATCTGCCAACAGATGGCAAAGAGCCTGCAGCCTTTGCCGTCTGCCAGCAGATGGCAAAGAGCCGTGCCCTTTGCCGTCTGCCAGCAGATGGTAAAGAGTCGTGCCCTTTGCCGTCCGCCACTGACGGCAAAGAGGCCGCTGCAAAAAACAGACGGCAAAGAAGGCCTTTGCCGACCCTGTCTTTGCCGTCGCTGTTTGCCGTCCGCGGCGGACGGCAAAGGCCTTTGCCGTCCGCCATCCTAGCCTTTGCCGTCCTCCATGGCTGATGACAAAGTACCAGATTCCTGTAGTGTTTTTCTGGAGGGCCAAGATCGGAATTACGAGGAATTAGAACAAATGCACCTTACATTGTGGAATTTTATCAAAAAACAAATACACCTTATATAAAGGAACGGAGGGAGTAGTATTACTATAAAATAAGGAGAATATCCATATATTCCTTACCATTTGATTATTCAGGGGTACAAATTGGCTGTAATGACATGGTCACAATCGCACAAATTAACTCATTCCAAATATAGCCGATTTACGGCGTCTCTAATACATTGACATAGTCTACTCAAATTCTGCTCAAACAGGGTATGCCAATCATCACAAAAAGTTCAAACAGTGTCATGGCATCATCATTAATATGAGATAGAAACAACATACATGCGCCGTCCTAGCAATACATGGTGTCATCTGCTTTGTCGATCGCGTAGATGATGCCATTGTGTTCAATAGCATCACAGAAGTGTGTATCAGCTTTGACGATGATCCACTACGAGCTGAGTTGTCTCCAGCTAAAGAAGGCACTGGCGTAAAGATAGGCGAGTCCACGGTCGAACAAGGCAATTAGCTTGAAGTCTGCGTAATTCGCATGTAGTGTGGGCACTCGGCAGATTACAATCTTCTGCAAAACAAGGTCCGTCCAACTGACGTGGTAATCTAGATGACTTGGACCGCGATGGTAAAACTCTATATAATCCAATGGAGGAAGGATAATCTCATGGGAGGTCTGGAAGTTCACGAGCACCAACTTTTTACCGTCTTCCCCTTCTCTGAAGGCAGCCATCCAGTGGGAGTTCATGCCGACCCAGTACATATCTGCCAAGAAGTTTCGGGCGATGGTGATCGGACCGAAGTCGAGGGAAATGATGTACGGCGACCCACTACATACCTACAAAGAAGTTTCGGCTAATGGAGATTGGATTGAAGTCGAGGGGCATCATGTACACATCCGTATCATGGTGAGCCAATCTCGCAACACCAGATAGAAGCAAGTAGGGTGTCTTGAAAAGCTTAGGCCTCGCATCAACAATGGCCGTGTGCATGTCCCTCGAGCATGCAGCCAGCCGCAGGGCGCTCAACATATCCATACACGAACAACAGAGGTTGAGGATGTCACTGGGGAGACTGCTCTAATCACGGCTCACATGGATGTTGCGTGGTTCGCATTCGGCCATGGTGGGGTTTGGAAGGTGGGGGTTTTGGGAGGCTTGATCTATGGGGGAGAAGGCTGTCGGTGCGAGCGAGGCGACGGTACACAGGGGCACAGTGAGATGGAGACGGAGATGGAGATGGAGATGGAGATGGAGATGGAGTGGAACATCCGATGGAGTGGTGCTATGGGAGGGGAGAGGGATATGAGGCGAGGCATGCTAATCTGATGTCCAACGGCGGTGACAGACTACACAGTGCACATGGTGAGGCTGACTTTGGTAACGCGAACACGCCGCCTGGACTAGTGTCAGGCGCAGGGTGTTGTCACTTCACTGTGAGGACCAGATGAATAGTATTTTGACCATCGAGTGTACAAAGTTGTACTACTACCACTACTAGTAGGAACATGAGTGCTCCAGTACTGTATAGTGGAAATAGGGCTCCTGTGCTAGCATGTCTGTTCACTTCGTCCTCTAGGTATCATCCATATTGCGAGCAGAACCAAATTCTCGTGCATGCGGAAGCACGAAGATGGGCCTTTTCTTTTTTGATGAGGATAAATGTGTATTCCTTAACGAGAGAATGTTGTGTCTCCCACGCATGCACCAATATCCATCTGAACTAGCTACGACACATTTTTATTTATTTGTTTCCATAGGTCCCACTTATCAGGAAGGATGGGCAGGTACACGAACAGGTACGACTCCTCGCATAGCCTTTTTGTTTAGTCTACCTAGTCGTCTAATCAACTACATGCACGCCACTTCTCCCATTTACTTCCCCATCAGGAACCGATTTTCCTCGGCTTCTTCACCTCCCCTTCGTGTTCATTTGCATCAAAACCCCACTGCGTTCACATTGTTTTAACCTCTATAAATAATCATCTACTACTTCAGTTAGACTAGCCATCTAATCCTAATTCTCCAAACCATAGCCCTCCGTTCCAACGATTCCAAATGTCGAAAGAGATCGAGATGCAGGTTTTTAGCGTCCAACATGTCCTCGTCGAAGGCTCGTTGAGCATAGTTGCCACCATCACCGTCCACCCAAGGGTTGTTCGGAAGTGGATCAACAATGTATCCAACTCCCTTGAAAAGGTAGAGACGAGGGTCATCGGTCTCGACGCAGAGTACACGGAGCGTGCCACTGGGAAGATCCAACGCGCCGTGGTCCTTCAGTTGTGCCTCGAAGATGAGGTTTTGGTGTACCACATCATACACGCGACCTCCATACCAGGTGAGCTTCATGATTTCTTGTCTCAGGAGGACATATACTTCTGTGGGGCAGCCATCAAAGGGGACAAACAGAAACTGGAGCCATACAACCTTGATTTGAAAAGCATCGCTGACCTACAAACCATAATCAAAATTCCTGTAGAAGATTGTGATAAACAGACACCATCCCTATTCGAAGTAGAAAATTTTGTGCTCGGTACAAATCTTCATAAGGGTGACGAGACGGTGGCATTAAGGTCGGCTAGATGGGAGAATTATCCCTTAACATACAAGCGGATAAAATATGCTGCCCTCGATGCCCGTGTGAGTTTCGAGATAGCTGCAAGGTCCAAAGAGCTTGTTGCGAAGCCGTCTCCCACAAAAAATGAGAATAAGAAGAAGAAGAAGAAGAAGAAGAAGAAGAAGAAGAAGAAGAAGATGATGATAAGGCTGCACTAGCAATAGGGCATTATGGATGGATGAAATATTTCCTATCTTGTACAAAAAAATTATTCCCTCTCGGTGTATATTGATATAGATGGACTATTTCGATGGTGTGCATGTCTTTGGAACAAGTACTAGTAGCGTGGCTCCGCTTGACTGTAAGGAACTATTTATCCGCCTAGCTTTCTCTACTACTCCTTCCAGTGATCGGTATGCAATGCATGTGTCCGTAGACATGACAGCTTGTCCATGGAAGTTCAACTACGGCGACCATCACGTTTCATCCATTGCCACTCGCGATTCCCACGACGCTGCTCCAACCCACAGCACCACGTCCCCCGACGTGTGCCTCACCCCTCTCGGCGGCACCGCCCCTCTGCCTTTGTGTGCATGACATGTGGGCCACCTTAAATGTGGCGAGCATCAAGTTTCTACCACAGCCACACGCGATTCCCACGATGCCGCATGAACCCATGACTCCACACGTCCCCCGATCTGCGGCTCACCCCTCTTGGCCCCACTGCCCCCCTGCCTTAGGGAGCATTACATGTAGACCAACCACCTATCGGGTCCACATGTTATTGACTCAAAGGAAAGTGTAGTAAGGCGCTAAAGCTCAGTCCCGAGGGCCCTAAGAGGGAAATGTAACTCTTGCGCCAGGCTAGTGCTACCGCTGCACGAACTCGTGCCAAACTTGAGATTTGTTTCTTTACTATACATGCACGCAATGATTTAATGGACATTGTAATCTCAACATGTGATGGGGAGCTCTAAATTTGAATTTGAAACTTATAAAATGAAAAGATTCAAAGCAAATAAACTAGGAGAGAGGGAGTATGTCATAGGATGTGTCCGATATGAAACAAGTCCCCTGGTTTGTTACAGTGAAGATGCGGTTAGAAAGGAGCACATCGTCTTCGTACTCGTACGACAACAAATCGGCCGCAGACAGCATGGTCCACCTTTGACCGCCATGTGCAAGGTTCGTGCTATCTTATTCAATCTCACCGTGGTTCTATCGTACCAATTCATGCAGTGGCCCATTGAATGGCTGATCCCAATGTTGGACAAAGGTTCTACGGGAACAGTGTCACCGTTGTAAATGTTGTGCAAATTGATGTTGGTACCCTCCCGTACATATGCAAGCCAATCTCCACTCACACCGAGCCTAACCTGTGAAACAGTGGGCAGGGGGAGAATTAGGAAATGGGCACGGAAGTAGTCTTTAGAATGCATTTACTATGTGATCAAACTCATCTTACCTGGTCATCGGAGGAAATCCGAGTGCCCCTGAACGTCGGCATCTCAAGGGGCGTCAACTTGCAACTACGACCACGCCGCACTGGAGAGACCCCCAAGGAAACATCCTCGTGCATTCCATGGAACATCAAGATGCATTTGTATGAGTAGTTTATCTTGTGAGAGAAAAGGATGAACGAGGGAAGGCCTCTAGAGATAGAGATAGACACTACTACTACCAATGTGCTGGCCCATGCGTTGCAATGGATCCAAAGTAGTAGAATAATACTTGTTCACGTGCTTGAGATATAAACACTCTAGTTTTGATATACATGTGTCAGCAGACATGACAACTTGTCCATGGAAGTTTAACCACAACAACCATCACGTTTCTTGTTTGTACCACTGCCACACCCACACGCGATTCCCACGACGCCGCTCCAACCCTACCTGTAAGCACGACGTCCACCGACGAGGACATGGATCCTCTGACGTGGCTATCACTGCCTTACCATGCCTTTCCTTCGATGATAGGTCGGACCCACACTTGGGGGTCCCACATGTCAGTGAAAGAATGGTAGGATTGTTCATGTCAGGGGATCCTCATCCCCCGACGTGCGCCTCATCCCTCTCGGCCCCACCGCTCCTCTGCCTTTGTGTGCATGACATGCGGGCCAGCTGAACTGCAGCGACCATCAACTTTCTACCACAGCCACACCCGATTGGAGGCGGTTTGCCTGCTACGCCGATCCGTACTCCCGCACCATCGAATTTTCATCTAGTGGCTATGACACATTTCGTCCCGGGCATCAATCCTCAGCTGGAGTACTTCTGTACTACAGGTAGTACCCGCCGGTGTGGCCATCTACGCCTTGTAACGCCCCGATGCCCAGCTGTGACACCCTCGCCACGGCCACGCCACCACCGGCTGGTTCATCTCGAAGGAGTGAGTCGTGAACCACACCACCACCATGGAATGACATGTGGGCCGGCCGCATTTAAGGTCCGCATGTCATTGACTCATAGGTCGGGCACTAAGCCACTGAAGTTCGGTCCCGTGGGCCCCGAGAGGGAAATGTAACTCATGCGGCAGGCCTTATGGTGCTCCCGCAGTACGAGCTCGTGCCAAACCCGGAATTTGTTTCTTACTACTACTCCCAACTACTAGTAAGGTACACGTGCATTGCACGCATGAGATTCTGGTGGTTTGTGCATTATGCTTCTACATGTGGAGTCTTCTAGATTCTACATGTGGCAAAATCTGGTGGAATGTAGATGATATCCAATGGTCAGTAGTGCTCGGATTTGCCATCTTTGTACCGTCTGATTTGCTTCATCCAACGACCATTTTTTGTGGCAGACACACTTTGGGGCTGTTTGGTTTGTGACTAACTTTGCCAAAGGTTGCCACACCTAAGGTTAGGCAAATTTGACTAACTTAGGTGAGTGTTTGGTTCAAGCCACACCTTAGGCAAGCCACACTTGAGCCCGACATGGCATACACACAAAAAGTGTGTGGCAAGATTCCCTTAGGCTTGCCAACTAAGGGGCCGTTTGGTTCTAGGACTAGCATTGCCACACTTTGCCACACATTTTTGCCAAGCTTGCCTAAGGTTAGTTCATCAAAATGAGAGCCACAAGTTGGCAAGCCTAAGGGAACTTTGCCACACTTTTCGTGTGTATGCCATGTGGGGCCCAAGTGTGGCTTGCCTAAGGTGTGGCTTGAACCGAACACTCACCTAAGTTGGTCAAACTTGCCTAACCTTAGTTGTGGCAATCTTTGGCTAAGTTAGTCACAAACCAAACAGCCTCTAACTTTAGGTAAGGTTGGCAAAAATGTGTGGCAAAGTGTGGCAATGTTAGGCCTAGAACCAAACAGCCCCTTTGCCTAAGCTTAGTTGTGGCAAAGTTAGTCATGAATGAAGTTCAACCATGGAGTCTTCTAGATTCTACATGTGGCAGAATCTGGTGGATTGTAGATGATATCCAACGGCCAGTAGTGCTCGGATTTGCCATCTTTGTACCGTCGGATTTGCTTCATCCAACGACCAACTTTCAAAGTTATTCACACACTATATAGGGGGTATAGATATATATGTGTCGGCCCGTTGCAATGGATCCAAAGTATATCTATTTAGTGGAGTGCACTCTAAACACATTATCTATTTATTTTTCTCTAACCTTTCGTAGCCATGCAACCAAGGCACATAAGCTTCATGGGTGCCCCCACATCATATTATTCATACTACGTTGACTAAAAAAAGATAAATCACCCAAAGCAATATCTTCCCATTTTTTGTTCCTATGATGTTGTGCCGTGCACGTACCTACTAGTTGTATAGTGGTAGTACTACTTGTATAGTACAAACTTGGTATTAGTAGGAGTAGAGTAGTATGGAATGCTCCTACTCTATCAATGAGCCCCATCTGACACCAAATTTCTTGGCTTCCATGCTACAACTAGATCTTCCCCACGTTTCTGTTTTCCAACCCGGCGGCGGGCGGGGTGCGGTTTGCCAATAGTCAGTTTGCTCAACGGCGGTCCCACATGAAAGTGAAAATGCTAGGCAACACGCCTTCCCTAAGCTATGTGTCATGCCGGACAGGCCGTGGAGTACTCCCGATTCCCGGGCGTGTGTGGGTGGAGTGCGACGCGAACGCGGCAGGCCTTTTCCTTTTACTAGCAATGTGCCCGTGCGTTGTGACGGATCCGAAGTAGTAGAATTGTAGTACTTGTTCACAAAATTGAAAGAAGTAACTCTTGTTTTGATATACTCCTAATATATTACTCCTGTTGTTCCTAAATATTTGTCTTTTTAGAGATTTCAAATGGACTACCACATACGGATTATATAGACATATTTTGAAGTGTAGATTCACTCATTTTTCTCTGTATGTAGTCACTTATTGAAATCTCTAGAAAGAAAAATATTTAGGTACAGAGGAGTACTTTCCACTCAAAATATATTTCTCAGACTGTTTTGATGAGGTGAGGGAGGGATGTGGTTGCTTTCAAGATAATAAGGGGTTTTCTACAAATTCGAGCAGAAAAGTGGGCTATTGTTGCAAAAATGCCACAACTTACCTCACCAGCCGTTAGATGTAGATCTAATGGTCAGAAATGATGGATGGAAGACACACCACCATCACCACCTGAGTCTTTATAGTTGTAGGAGTAGTGAAACATGTATAAATTGTAACATTTTGGTTTTGCTCCTTGGCACGATCAATAGATAGAAATAACGATTGGAAACACTAGGGCGGGGCTATTTCCGCCAGATAAGTAGGGTACGTAGTAGCTAGGTTGGCACATCGTTGGTTTGGTCACACGCGGTCCGACATGTTCTAGTGTTTCTAGCAAGATGCCAGCATGTTGCACGAAGTTGATGGAAAAGGTAAGCACAATTTATAAATTGACGGATGGAGTACTAGTTACAGTGATGCATATAATTAAGCAAAGGGATTGCACATGTCGGTATTGACTGGAACGAGAATGCAACATCACAATAAGAATTAAGGCAACGATGATGATGAGATCGTAGTGGTGGTTACAGAAGGCAAGAAGAAAGATGCATCCATCAACGTACGACCTCCTCCTCCTCAACTTAGTGCGCCGGGCCACCGACCGGTGGCTAAGGAGCGGCGGCTTTTGTGGCAAGGTCGAGGTGCTTCTCAGCAAAGGCATCCAAGGCTTCCAGCCGGTTGAGTAAGGCCAATGTTGTAGCGTCCTCACTGGCCTTCTAGATACCTATGTACACGATTTGCTCATACACGTGGATGTGTAGGTCGACGAATTCTTGCAGGGCGAGGCGCCTCGCGGAGAGCGTGACCTCCAGGTGGACATTTTTCGTGGCATCGGCGGGCACTCGCAGGGCCACCAGTGCTTGAAAGAGGTTCCGGCCATGGAGGCCGATTAGGGTGGCAGGCAATGAGGAGCCCGGGCACGCGGGCTAGAGGAGTACGGCGATGTCGTCCGCGAGCTTCTTGAGGACGGTGAACTTGTTGGTGGTGGCAACAATCATCTGGTCCAACAGAGAGTCGTAGTTGGCGTCGACGGCGGCCATCCACCAGCCGGTCGCCAACACCTTCTGGAGACGATCCTCGGAGCCATGCCACAGGCCGGCGTCATGGACCATCTGGCACAGGCGCTCACTGCTCGCGCGCATCGCCGCCATGGGTCTGGAGCGAGGACTTTTGTGCGTAGTGTAGGTGCTTAGGCAAATGCTTAGGTGCGTACGATGTGGTAGATGCATTGGAATGGAGGGGCGCCTTTATATGAGGGCAAACTGCGTTGCATTCACATCGTGTAGCCTCTATTCCCGGTCCTCCTCCCATTACTTCCCTCATGCATTAATTGAAGGAGGATGCATTGCCGTTCAACATTTCAGGAACAGCTACTCCCTCCCTCATCTGCATTAAAGCTGTATTGGGAACTGCACCGCCCGCTGTCAAATCGAATAGTACTGCGCTGCCCGCTGCATGCCCGGCTGAACACGCCTCCTCGCCTCCATTAAACCCGCATGCAAACCGAGAAACCTACTCCGGTCAAACGTTTGTTTATGAGCGGGACGGAATTAAATGCAACACCGGCTGAGCTCCTCCCGTACGCCCTCAGTTTAAACGAGGCCAGACGCCGGCCAAGCTCCTACCGTCCGCCCTCTATTTACACGAGGCCAGACAGACAATGGGAAAGAATCGCAACCCTCCGCTGCTCCCCCATCTCCTCCTTCACCATTTTCTCCACTCTTCTGATGGCTTCCAAGGAGCCATTCTCCGGCATATTACCCAGCTGGGTGGCCCGCGAGCCCTTCGGATATGGGCGAGGCCGCTCGGTGCTTCACCAACCTCGCCTGGCCCGACGGAGCCAGTTGCCGCCCCAAGCAGGTGTGTGGTTCAGCAACTCACCGCTCCAGTTCAGCTCGGCGAGGAGTGGCGAGTTGCTCCATGCCGGCATGACGGCGAGCATACCGGTACAGGCGTCGTCGCTACCGCGTCGTACCGCGCCACTAGTGTCTGTAGGCGCGCCTCCCATGCCTGCGGCAGCGCCATGCAGGCAAAGACAGAAGCTGGGTGCATGGAGAGCGACGAGTCGGTGGCCAGCTTCTCCGTGTCCGCCGCGATCATCAAGGAGAAGTAGAACACGGGAGGCCGCCGCCACTTGGGCCCCATGAAGGCCACCGCCCAGGCGATGACTGCGCATGCAGGTGGTTTCTTTGATGCTTCATCTCTTCGTCTCTTCCGAGGACCTTCGTCGACCCCGCAAGTGTCTGCGGACATGAGGAAGACAAAGGGATCCGCGTGCGGCCATTTAGATTATGTACTCCCTCTCCAGCTGGCGGGAAATATTTGTTCTAAGAATGGATAAATTGTATGTATCTATAACTAAAATAAGTCTAGATACATCCATTTCTAGGACAAGTATTTCTGGACGGAGCGAGTATGAATTATACCAAGAGAGCCGGATTGGCACCGCTTAGTTCATGTAAATGTAACGAAATCCATCATGTTTATATGAAGATCCGACTTTTTATACGAAATCCTTCATGCTTATATGAAATCAGTCCGTGTTTGCACGAATTTCATCTGGTTGGTTAGAGTTGTGAAAATGTACGCCGCTAGCATTTGATGTCGTCCTCCATGGAAGGAATCGGGAGGAAATTTGCCGACTGCCGTGGAGATGCCCTTATGCTAGAAATAATAGAGTGACATCCAATCTATTTGAGTTAATTGCGTGTATGATTGTCCCTCTATAAAAAGTTAATTGCATGTATAGTGTACACGTGACTTGCAGGGTGGCTACAACTTCGTATAGAAAGTTAAAAAGAAACAAGTCCATCCGTAATCTTGTATTCTAAGTACTCTGTGGGTTCCACTATCAGTACAGTGGTGAAAGAAAATATACTCCCTCCGTCCAAAAATTCTTCTCTTAAATTTGTCTAAATACGAATGTATCAAGTCACGTTTTAGTATTAGATACATCCGTATCTAGACTAATCTAAGACAAGAATTTTGGGACGGAGGGAGTATTAAATAAGTAATATATAATATAAAAATCTAAAGTTAAAGACAGAATTCAAACTCATGTCATCGCGTTGCTAGCATCCGGTGCTAACCTGTCCAGCACATTTTTGTTGTAGACCATGCTGGAGATATATCTCCCTGTCTACTCTTATACTCCAACCGTTCCTAAATACTCCCTCCGTTCCCAAATATAAGACCTTTTACGGATTCCACTATAGACTATACACGGAGCAAAATGAGTGAATCTACACTCTAAACTATGTCCATATACATCCGTATGCAGTTTATAGTAGAATCTCTAAAAGGTCTTATATTTAGGAACAGAGGGAGTATTTGTCTTTTTCAGATTTCAAATGAACTACCATATACGGATGTGTATGTAGACATATTTTAGAGTGTAGATTCACTCATTTTGCTCCATATGTAGTCACTTGTTGAAATCTCTAAAAAAGACAAATATTTAGGAACAGAGGGAGTATAAAACAGAGTTGGTGATGATGGTGTGCATGCCATCATGCAATATAGGTCGTCGAATTTATATCTAACGGTTAGGAAGGAAACTTTGGCAATTTTGCAAAAATATACCCACACCCCTCTCCCCGTTCGCAAATATGGCCTTTCCTCGCTCATCCTTTTCTCTCACAAGATAAACTACTCATACAAATGCATCTTGATGTTCTGTGCAATGCACGGGCATCTAGCTAGTTTCTTTTAAAATAGATACTGCGACAATTGGGTTGAAGTGATATATTTTATGTCTGCCCCGAATGATTTCAAATTCACTAGTAGTAACAAAGAAAAGGTTGCCTTGTTAATTAACAGAAAACAGGGTGAAAACTATCACATTAGGCCGGTAAAAACGAGGCACACTGGGTTCAGCGTCACCGTCACTATAGTTATGCGCGCGCGAGAAGTCTACATATCGAGGGGGCTAATGAGCGAGGCACAAAGACACAATGTTCGAGAGAGAAATGAATTGACAGATTACGATCAGATCGAGTTGTCACCCTTCTGCTATCATTGTTGGGGTGGCGGGGGAGGGGAGGGAGAGAAAGACATATCAAGAGTGTGCGCGGTAGGCACAGAGGCACAACTAGCGAGTGTGAGCATGTGTGTTTCGAAGAGGAGTAGATAGATTACTATCAAGATCGACGAGCCACCCTACTCCTTCGGTGTCGGGTAGTGTGTGTGTGTTTGAGAGAAGCCGGTCGATAGATTAGTATCAAGATCGAGGTGTCACCCCAC